>NC_091729.1:4877500-5177500 GCF_030179895.1 Drosophila kikkawai
ACAAGCCACAGAGGAAGTCCATGCCCAATAGCGTACCTTCCATGATCGACCGTAAAACTAAGAGTGGAAATGTGACCCATCGTTGCACAGTAGCGCCTCTCGAACAAAAGCCGTTGCAAAAATCGAAAAAGTCGTTGTCGCAAAAACGATTTTAACCATACTTATTCGACAGGAAATTTCCCATGGATTCAGAATCTGCTGTAAAATCAATTATCGGATTTTTTTTTTTAGAAGATATGAGCATTCAAAGTTGAACTTTGTTTCCATTTTTGCATCAAAAGAAAAAAAAGGAACAATTTGTTGACTTTCAGGTAATATTACACAAAAACTATATTACCTATCGTCATGATTTTTACTTTAAATAATAGACAAGTTAACAACCAACTCCCAGCTTAGGCTGAGCAGGCCAGTTCTTACTTACCATATTAATATTAATCATTTATCATGTTTATCATTCTCTAGTATTAATCACTTTTTATTATTATCAATATTATTATTGCATTTTTCCCTCATGCATGGTCCACCCTAAATTGGGTCCGACTTATTGGCCCTAGAGCTGAGCCAGCACATTGTACCATTCCGAGCCGTGGCTCCTTTTCATTGGCTGACAGCGATCGTATGACTTCTGCAAAATGTGCAAGGTCAGCGGTCTGCCACGGGCATCCGGCTATGCATGAGCTTTTGTTCAATCTTAAGTTTTAGTTTTAATTTGGATTTGAAATAAAGAGCTCCAGCTCGTTCATAAAACTCCGGCCTTAGCCGTTACATTATTTTATTATTGAATTTGGTTATCGTGCCTTAAGGGCCGTGACATCGGAGATAAGTATCTCCCACCATATTCTTCGGAAGAAGCAAAGGAGTCGAAGCTACCACCCGACCCCGCAGTGGCCGCCATCTCAGTGGCCGCCAACAATCAATCAGCGGGCAGTACCCTACTGCCACCCCCCTACGGATATATCACCTACCGGCTCTACCCCTGCCAAGGAGGAGCCGCCAGCCGGCACGGACAATTAAATAATTGGCGCCCAACGGATTAATATTATTAATAATATTCGAATCCCACCCCTGAAGTTGTGAATTATGTAAGTAGCTGAGCGCCGACAATAGCCAAGGTCTACTTGTACACAACACACATATTCCATACGAATATACATATACATAAATATACCCTTTGGCTCTGGACCTTCCAGGACACTAATACACTAAATGATAAAAAGTGACTCGATTTCTGATTCATAGTTTTGTGAGTGCGTAGCAAAATAAAAAAATAAACATACCACTCAAGTGACGTACACTCGTACTGACAGTTTTTATGTGAATAAATTATCCAAATATTAAATTACAATATACTTCCATATTCTGTGTGTTGATTTAATTTTGCTCGATCTAGATTTCTTTAAGTGCATTAAAATAAAAAATAAACATACGTCTCAAATAACGCACACTGGTGCCAAGGCAATCAACACTTGTATGATTTAATTATGCAGAGGAATATTTTATTTCTTTGTTAAGGTTGGTTTCTATGCGCATTCCGAGGCCCCAGTCGTTTTTCTCCTTGTGTTTGCTATAAATTTACCCACTGTGCTTATATTGAATTTCGTACCAAAGTTATCCAGTGTGTCTGTGTTAATAATATACCCAGTCGAATTGACCTATACTTGTTGTCACCGTTCTATATTTTAATTTTGTTCTTGGGACAAATTAATCCAACATCTTTGTGTTTTAGGTGACGACCTATTATTTTTCGCTAAATTTTTTCGACTTTACATCACCAAAGTGGCCCGTTGAAACCTTTTGTCTTGAGCCCAATCGTCAAATCCTCGTATCTACCTCGCGCCCTGTAACTGCCAATGAGTTGGGAGTATAGAGAAGTAAAACAGGAAATTGATAGCGACGATAGCGAAAGTAGCGAAGAAGTAGGATTCCGCCCCGAAGTTAGGGACACAGATCAACCAGAAATGAACGCAGAACTGGTCCAAGCGATTGTCGCAAATGCGGTCAGCGCCGCTCTTAGCGAACAGGAGCAGCGGTTAAGAACCGATTTCGCCACAGAATTAGATGCGGTTAGAACACAGGTTAGCGCGCTGTCAGTGCAAGCGCCGCAGGTGGAGGTCTACCAAAGAGTAGTACCAGACCCTACAGTAAGATGCGATGTCAAATTGGACATAGTAAAGTCTCTGCCGACGTTCAGTGGAAGCCACGACGAGTATGTTTCGTGGAGGCAGGCTGCATCAGATGCCTATGAGGTATTTAAGAAATACGACGGCAGCGAGGCACACTACGAGGCCGTGGTCATAATTAAAAACAAAATTTGCGGACCCGCTCGGTCATTACTCACGTCTCACAATACAGTGCTAAACTTCGATGCAATCATAGCCAGACTAGATTGCACATATGCGGACAAAACGTCCTTGAGAGTGCTACGGCAAAATTTAGAAATGGTTCGACAAGGAGACTCCGACCTTATGGCATACTATGACGAGGTCGAGAGGAAACTCACGCTTGTCACTAACAAAATAGTAATGTCACATAACTCGGACACAGCAACTATCCTAAATAAGGAGGTTAGGGATGACGCCCTTCATGCGTTCATTGCAGGGCTTAAAAGACCACTCAAGTCACTTGTGCTGCCAGCACAACCCAAAGACCTTCCGTCTGCACTAGCGTTAGCGCGAGAGGCCGAGAACAGCATTGAGAGAAGTGCGTTCGCGGCATCCTACGCGAAGGCTATAGAAGACAAGTCCCATTTCAATGAGGGCAACAGGCGTAATGGTAAGAGTCAGGGAAAGCAATGGAGAGGCGAGGATAAGAATCCCCACTTAGTCCCTAAACAAAACCAGAATAAATCTCATGAGAACAATCCCTGGCCAAAGCACAGGGATACTGAGCCACTAGACCAGGATAAAGTTCAACCCATGGAGGTAGACCCCTCAACGGTGTGGTGGCCAGTCGCAAACCGAAAATAAAATATATGAGAAATACGGAAATTAATTTGTGAACATTGCGAAAATGCAAATCACATTTGAATTCGCCTATGCCCACAAGCAAAACGTAGAGTATAGCGGAGAGCGTCGATAGAAGTTTATCTGGCCTGCTCTCGCATACAGCCTACCGGCATAGCGCTAACCCTTTCTCGTGTGCACCGAATGCGTGTGAAGACAGAAAAGGCGAAGAGCGACTGGAAGCACTCCGTTAGGTGAAGTTTGGCAACGCTGCAATTGCGTACAGCTAACTTCTCGAGTCAGAGTTCTCGCTCATTTCATTTTTGGCACTAATAACGTTCGCATGCAAACCGCTGCTGATCGTTGTAATAATAGTGGAAAATTTTCAACCGCGTGGCCGAAAATTTTAAAGTGTTTTCTGGCCAAGGAAAAGGAGTTCACCAGTGCAGAAGGAGTTTCGGAGAAACGAACCCAGCACAAGGGGTAAATATTTCCGTGAAAAGTGCAAATGAAAGGCAGTGTTTAAGTGCATATTTTTGTGTAGGAAAGAGACGGAAGATACGTCGGCCGGCAACTTCAGCGCCAGAGCGGCGGCATTACGCCTGTTCTCGGGCGTTGGTCACCGGCTGGTAGACCGTTTTGGAGGCCGCTGGCCGAGATCAGTGCGACAACCGCCGTACTCTTTTGGACGTGCCACGCGCTGACTGCCACGTTTGAGGTTGGAATCGACCTGCGAGCGAGCACGCCCAACCCCCCCATCGGCCTTAACCTCAAATTTTGAGCGACACTTCGGCCGCGACACCGTGTGCCACATGAAGGTTCGGATTTAACCTTAATCCGACCTGCCGTTCCCAATCAGCCAATCCATCCCAGGCGTGGTGTCGGAGTACCCATGCGGGTTAGGCTACCCTAAGGAACGCGAGGAGGAGGAGAAGGAGCTACGAGCTCCTGCAGAAGCAACGACGATCGGTTGACCGTTGGTTTTGCTGCCGTAACTAGAAGGAGGAGTCGAATGTGAGGCGACGCTAGCCTGCACTTTACGCGCACGTGCCACGTGCGGCACCATATCCCAGAGCGGGATGAAATAAGGAGAACAGACCTCTCGTCTGGCATGCGAAGACGCCAAACCCTTCGTATGCGGTGAATCGAACAGGAGATCTGGAGGAGAATGCCGCAAGGAGGCATCGCCATGTGCAGAGCTGCAGCCAATCAACGTTGACGTGTGCTGCAGATAATTTTCTTTGTTTAGGGATTCAGAGCCAATGTGCTGAAATTGTAGATCTAATTTTTTTTGATAATAATACTGTTTGTATTCAAATAATGTAAATTTAGGGCCGTTTGAGCAACACAAAAATAATATTTGTCAGAAGTTAACAACATTTCTTGATTAAATCTAGCACAGCGTCTTCGATGGGCCCACCGAACCTGCTTCAACCGGATTTGTGAGTAAGTGAGATCTCTCCTTATAAAAAAAAAAAAAAAAAAACATATTGATTTCTGACTTTAAAAATATATTACATTTTTGTGTGTGCATTTAAATAACGAAACGCTATATAATTAGTCGATTGATATTTACATATTTTTTTTTACAATACAATTAAAGTAAATTTTCGTAGCATTATGATTAGGAGTAAATACACCGTAAGCAGCGATAAGAATTTTTGGAGCGAATAAGATTTTGTAGACGATAAGAAGATGCGATTGGATAACGCTTTGTTATTGTTTTGGGCATTAGGCCAATATGATTGAATTTATGCGATACTTTGTTTTGATTGATTGATTCTTTTTCCAATATGTTGGAGTAATTTGAATTAGTTTTCGTGGATCAATCTTGATGCTGCCGCAATGTGAATTAGAATTATAATATAATAATAAACTTTGATTAAGGGATAACCGCAAACATAATCTCTCGAGTTATCATGGCAGGGAGGGTACAGAAAGGGATGGCGAATAACAGCTAGCCACCCCTACTCCTGGTGTTCTCTTGATTAGCTTACTGGTCCGTCCGCGCATTCCAGAATCCGAATATATCCTTTGTTGTTTTGAACTGTAGATTACAGTTAGTGCACTTAAAACTTTTCTTTCGCGTAGTGCAGTGTGTATATAGGGAAGATGAGGAAAACCCACGACAATCCGACGAGCTTAGCACAGAGCAATGCTAGAAGTGCACGAAACCGAATCTCCTTATACACTAGGTTACCCTTAACCCGGTGAACACAGGCCAGGGAGCCCTGACGGGCAACCGACGAACCTAGTCTGGCTGACATAGAAAGACAAGGGGGAACCGACTAGCTGGCTGGCTACTACATAGAAAGAAAATGGCGCCCAAACGTGGGGCGGATAGCCGTATACCTATCGCTGTATGTTGACTACATAAGAAGAAAATGCCACAACCAATTTGGGGCAAGCAACAGTGATACTTCTAGACACCGAAACCGACTAGAGATTGCCAGATTTCTAAGTGCAGGAAACTAGAATGAAACTCAGCTCCACGATTTTGCTCTAGTAGTTACCAATAATTGTATTAGTGTCTGCTGAAGTTTAGTTTCAGGTCTTTTCAGTTTATGTAATGATCTCTAAGAATTCGAGGCCGGAATCGCGATCTTGATTCGAGTAATCTACGGATTAGGTCGACCACTCAGTTTGAAGTATTCATGTAATCTTGGAAGGATTGAAAGTAACAATAAGTAGAACTTATTTGCGGATTTGGATGAATTTGAATTAGGTCTCTAGGAATTGCGATTGTATTTCGAGTGATCTACGGAATAGTCGACCAGAACCAACAGTTCACTTGATATCCCATTTCCATGAATGTTCTTTAAACTTGCTTTTAGACTACGGGAGTCTGTTCAATGGAATTGCAAAGTATTGGAGGTACTTCGATCTTTGACCGGTTCAGATAAAGTAACTCGAGAAGCAAGCACTCAAACTATATTTTTTTTTTATTAATTTTGCTTTGAAATTTAACTTTTTGTAAGCTATCAAGAAACATAAGGAGTTTAATTCACATAGCGAGCATGCAGTCATTATAAGATCAATCACGAAACTATTGAATTTATTTGTATATAACCAAAGTATTTTTTTGCGATATGTCAGTACGTCACAGCAACGTCGATTTATCTGCCGCAGCAGGCGGCGAAATTACATCTTGTACAATTTGTACGCAACCATTGAGCGCAAGCGATTTAACAGCAACTACTCCTTGCGGTCATACATTCCACCATCAGTGTATCAGGGATCATATGATTGATTCCAATGGATGTCCAATGTGCAATCGAGAATGCACAGCACAACAATTGTCCTTGTCGAACAACAATCTTTTAGCGGAATTGTCAGCTGCGGATCGTAGATTAGGAGGTACTAATACTGTCAACAACGATTTACCGGCTTGCAGCGTGTCGATTGAGCATACGAACAGAGGTAGAGCAGGCGGAAGAAGAGGCAGGAATACAGGTCAACGCCGAGGCGGCGGACAACGAACAGGAATGACGCTGAGGTCAGGTCGCAATAATCCAGCGAACCACCTCGAGCAAAGTCTTGACACAGATTCTGTAAGAGATATTTCTAGGGCAGACAATTTAGAGGACATAGAGAGAGTAGTACAGACAGCCATGCAGGCACAGCAACAAGTCATTAGGCAAGAACTTTCAGAGTTTATACGAGCGCAAGTAGCGAACCTACAGCTTGGTGGTTCTGCTCAAACTCCGAATAGGAGAATGAACGATAGACGAGATCAACCAAGGGAAGCTCATTCAGCAGAAACGGTTTACCATGATATTCATCTAAACACTCAGCGCGTCGATAGATCGGGTTCTACAGTTCAGCCAGAAAAGGTGCCGAGCATCATTCAGAGTTGGCACATCAAGTTTGATGGATTAAAGGACGGGTTACAGACAGAAGAGTTCCTTTATCGCATACAGGCATTAGCACAGCAAAATTTAAATGGGAATCGTCAGCTTCTATGTGACCATCTCCATTTATTTTTCGCTGGCAAAGCGAGCGAATGGTACTGGAAACTCCACCGTTCGTTTCCTCAGTTTAACTGGATTCTATTTTGCAGAGAATTTCGGAATAAGTTCAAGGAGAGTGACTCGGACATGGACATTTGGGAGTTCATAAACAGTAGGCGTCAAGCTGAAAAAGAACCTTTTGAAGACTACCAATTCCAAGTAGAGAAACTTGTGTCTCGCTTGAGCACGCCGATCTCAGAAGAATCGTTAGTGAGGCTTCTTATTCGACAAGCGAAACCTTCACTACGATATGAACTTATGCATTTGCGTATAGACACGTTAGCTCATCTCAGGGAGGAAGTCCGTACGCACGAACAATTTTGTAGGCAAATGAAAGCTCAATCAGTCAGAGGTGGTTTTCAGCAACGATCTTTTGTGTCTCAAATAGAAGAAGAGTTTGATGATAGTGAAACAGCTGAAGTTGCGGCTATACAGCGAAAGCAACTTAAGTGTTGGAATTGCGACAAACTTGGACATCGTTTTGATGATTGTCTTGAAGTTCGCACCGTCTTTTGCTACGGGTGCGGAGCAAAGAATACGTTCAAGCCCAGGTGTCAAAAATGCAACCCTTCGGAAAACTATCCGATGGATGCGCCGGTCAAATCTTGCCACACGTCGCATCCGAGACAGTAAATTCTGATAGTGGTACACAGACAGAACCATTAGTAATAATAAGCCCAGACGAGTCAAATAACAAACCGGACGAACCTAAACCGATTAATGTCAATCATTACCAGCCATTTCATGTCAGGGTAGCGAATTACGCAGCCGCAAGACAGCGAATCTTCGGAGAAGTCAGTTCTTGCTCCTGCGTTTGCAAAACAAGACGTTCAACCAAGCGTCTGCGAAGTTTTTGGAAAGCAGTTCGAGGCAGTCGCCAGAAACTAATTTCCGCAATCTTTATGAAGTCTGATAATCGTGTTTATACAGATGTCAGTATTTCAGATCATTTCTAACCAAGTTCGGAATTAAACAGATATGTACAGCAATTTATTCGCCGCAAGCGAATGCAAGCGAGCGTGTAAATAGGTCGATCCTAGCCGCGATCAGAGCTTATATCGGATCGGACCACACGAATTGGGACTTAAATATCGATGCGATAAGTGCATCACTAAGATCAAGTATTCATAGGAGTACAGGGTTTTCCCCGTATTTTCTTTGTTTTGGACAGAACATGATAGCCAATGGACAGGATTATGAGTTGCTTCGAAATCTGAATTCATTATCTGACGATATGCTATAAAAACAGCCGACATGTTACAGGTAGCGAGACAGCAAGCTAGAAAGAAGATTTCGGAATCACATGCAGCAAATGCTAGGGTATACAATTTGCGTAGTCGAGTCGTGCATTTGAAAGTGGGAGACACCGTATTCGCTCGCAGTTTTGCTCAAAGCAATGCTGGCAAGAAGTTCAGTAGCAAGCTAGCACCCGTTTTCGTCAAAGCATCAATAACGAAGAAAATCAGCCCGACGTATTACGAACTAGCTAACGAATCGAACAAGTCCTTGGGCGTATATCACCTGAAAGATATCAGAACATGACACAGATAAGGAATTTGCAACTGACCTTTGTTTTTGTCAGTTAACCCTTCTGCGAGTTAAACCTCTTGCAAAGTTAACTGTGGTGTGGTGGCCAGTCGCAAACCGAAAATAAAATATATGAGAAATACGGAAATTAATTTGTGAACATTGCGAAAATGCAAATCACATTTGAATTCGCCTATGCCCACAAGCAAAACGTAGAGTATAGCGGAGAGCGTCGATAGAAGTTTATCTGGCCTGCTCTCGCATACAGCCTACCGGCATAGCGCTAACCCTTTCTCGTGTGCACCGAATGCGTGTGAAGACAGAAAAGGCGAAGAGCGACTGGAAGCACTCCGTTAGGTGAAGTTTGGCAACGCTGCAATTGCGTACAGCTAACTTCTCGAGTCAGAGTTCTCGCTCATTTCATTTTTGGCACTAATAACGTTCGCATGCAAACCGCTGCTGATCGTTGTAATAATAGTGGAAAATTTTCAACCGCGTGGCCGAAAATTTTAAAGTGTTTTCTGGCCAAGGAAAAGGAGTTCACCAGTGCAGAAGGAGTTTCGGAGAAACGAACCCAGCACAAGGGGTAAATATTTCCGTGAAAAGTGCAAATGAAAGGCAGTGTTTAAGTGCATATTTTTGTGTAGGAAAGAGACGGAAGATACGTCGGCCGGCAACTTCAGCGCCAGAGCGGCGGCATTACGCCTGTTCTCGGGCGTTGGTCACCGGCTGGTAGACCGTTTTGGAGGCCGCTGGCCGAGATCAGTGCGACAACCGCCGTACTCTTTTGGACGTGCCACGCGCTGACTGCCACGTTTGAGGTTGGAATCGACCTGCGAGCGAGCACGCCCAACCCCCCCATCGGCCTTAACCTCAAATTTTGAGCGACACTTCGGCCGCGACACCGTGTGCCACATGAAGGTTCGGATTTAACCTTAATCCGACCTGCCGTTCCCAATCAGCCAATCCATCCCAGGCGTGGTGTCGGAGTACCCATGCGGGTTAGGCTACCCTAAGGAACGCGAGGAGGAGGAGAAGGAGCTACGAGCTCCTGCAGAAGCAACGACGATCGGTTGACCGTTGGTTTTGCTGCCGTAACTAGAAGGAGGAGTCGAATGTGAGGCGACGCTAGCCTGCACTTTACGCGCACGTGCCACGTGCGGCACCATATCCCAGAGCGGGATGAAATAAGGAGAACAGACCTCTCGTCTGGCATGCGAAGACGCCAAACCCTTCGTATGCGGTGAATCGAACAGGAGATCTGGAGGAGAATGCCGCAAGGAGGCATCGCCATGTGCAGAGCTGCAGCCAATCAACGTTGACGTGTGCTGCAGATAATTTTCTTTGTTTAGGGATTCAGAGCCAATGTGCTGAAATTGTAGATCTAATTTTTTTTGATAATAATACTGTTTGTATTCAAATAATGTAAATTTAGGGCCGTTTGAGCAACACAAAAATAATATTTGTCAGAAGTTAACAACATTTCTTGATTAAATCTAGCACAGCGTCTTCGATGGGCCCACCGAACCTGCTTCAACCGGATTTGTGAGTAAGTGAGATCTCTCCTTATAAAAAAAAAAAAAAAAAAACATATTGATTTCTGACTTTAAAAATATATTACATTTTTGTGTGTGCATTTAAATAACGAAACGCTATATAATTAGTCGATTGATATTTACATATTTTTTTTTACAATACAATTAAAGTAAATTTTCGTAGCATTATGATTAGGAGTAAATACACCGTAAGCAGCGATAAGAATTTTTGGAGCGAATAAGATTTTGTAGACGATAAGAAGATGCGATTGGATAACGCTTTGTTATTGTTTTGGGCATTAGGCCAATATGATTGAATTTATGCGATACTTTGTTTTGATTGATTGATTCTTTTTCCAATATGTTGGAGTAATTTGAATTAGTTTTCGTGGATCAATCTTGATGCTGCCGCAATGTGAATTAGAATTATAATATAATAATAAACTTTGATTAAGGGATAACCGCAAACATAATCTCTCGAGTTATCATGGCAGGGAGGGTACAGAAAGGGATGGCGAATAACAGCTAGCCACCCCTACTCCTGGTGTTCTCTTGATTAGCTTACTGGTCCGTCCGCGCATTCCAGAATCCGAATATATCCTTTGTTGTTTTGAACTGTAGATTACAGTTAGTGCACTTAAAACTTTTCTTTCGCGTAGTGCAGTGTGTATATAGGGAAGATGAGGAAAACCCACGACAATCCGACGAGCTTAGCAAAGAGCAATGCTAGAAGTGCACGAAACCGAATCTCCTTATACACTAGGTTACCCTTAACCCGGTGAACACAGGCCAGGGAGCCCTGACGGGCAACCGACGAACCTAGTCTGGCTGACACAGAAAGACAAGGGGGAACCGACTAGCTGGCTGGCTACTACAACGGCTAGATTTAGACAAGAAACAAGCTGGGGAAAGCCTCAAAGTAACAACAACTACAAAAGGCAGAACTCGTCCCAGCGTCAATCAGGCCAAAGACGCCAACGCGTCAACAATATAGCCCTACCCCAACAGGAGGCGACGGATTATGCCACCACAGCTGAGACCGAGGTTGCCACCATCGAGGAAGATAGCGACTCCGCCGAGCTTAACGACCTCCTCCATTTTTTAGGGAGCGTTCCCGACTGCAGTTCGTCGAGCGACAGTTGGCTGGCAAATCAGTAAAAATTCTCATCGACACCGGGGCGGCAAAAAATTACGTGAAGCCCGTAAAGGAGCTAAGAAACGTAATGCCGGTCGAAACCCCCTTCACTGTGAGCTCTATTCACGGCTCCAGTGACGTCAAATACAAGTGCATAATGCGCATTTTTGGACTAGACGTCCCATTTTTCCTTTTGGATACATTGGGCACGTTCGATGCTATAATAGGCTTCGATTCGCTAACGCGAGCAGGAGTAGCATTGGACCTAGGCAACAGCGTGATAAAATACGCAAATGTCACCGAAAAGCTCAAATTTTTTGACTGTCAGAATGTCAATTTCACAAAAATCGATGACATAGTGGTGCCAAGTTCGGCTAAAGCCGAATTCAAAAAAACTATTCTGAAAAGAATTAAGGTGTTTTCAACCTCTAACGAGGCGCTCACCTTCAACACATCGGTCATCGCTACTATTCGAACTACGAGTGACGAACCTGTCTACTCCAAGTTATACCCCTACCCCATGGGGGCAGCAGACTTTGTAAACAACGAAATCAAAGAACTGCTGCAAAACGGCATAATCAGGCCGTCCAGATCCCCATACAACAGCCCTGCCTGGGTAGTTGATAAAAAAGGGATTGACGATAATGGCAGCAAAAAGAAGCGATTAGTAATCGATTTTAGGAAGCTGAACGAGCGAACAGTTGCCGATCGCTACCCCATGCCGAGCATACCCATGATTCTAGCGAACTTGGGAAAAGCCAAATTTTTTACTACCCTAGACCTGAAGTCAGGGTATCACCAAATATACCTGGCTGAAAAGGACAGAGAGAAAACCTCGTTCTCAGTTAATGGTGGGAAGTACGAATTCTGCCGACTACCCTTGGGCCTAAAAAACGCAGGGAGTATTTTCCAAAGAGCCATCGACGATGTGCTGCGGGAAGAAATCGGCAAAATATGCTACGTCTACGTTGACGATGTTATCATCTTTTCCGAAAATGAAACGGAACATGTCAAGCATATTGACACGGTGCTTAAGCGCCTACTCGATGCCAACATGAGGGTGGCACGAGAAAAAACAAAGTTCTTTAAAGAGAGCGTTGAATTCCTAGGGTTCATTGTTACCAGAGGAGGGACAAAAACAGACCCAGAAAAGGTTAGGGCAATAAAAGAGTTCCCGGAACCAAAAAATCTGTTTAGCCTCAGGTCCTTCCTGGGCCTGGCGAGCTATTACAGAAGCTTTGTAAAAAACTTTGCATCTATTGCTAGACCCCTGACCGCCATCCTCAAGGGGGAAAACGGGACGGTCAGCAAGAATATGTCGAAAAAAGTAGCTGTCAGGTTTAATGAAACCCAGCGAAATGCATTCGACCACCTTCGTAACATTTTGGCATCCGAAGATGTCATATTGACATACCCTGATTTCAAATCACCGTTTGACCTAACCACTGACGCCTCAGCGAGTGGAATAGGCGCGGTACTGTCCCAAAATAAAAGACCTATTACCATGATTTCACGCACACTGAAAGACTGCGAGCTGAACTACGCCACAAACGAAAGAGAATTATTGGCGATAGTATGGGCAATAGCCAAACTCCAAAATTACCTGTACGGTAACAATGAGGTACGGATCTTCACAGACCACCAGCCTCTCACGTATGCGGTATCCGACAAAAATACCAACGCTAAAATCAAGCGATGGAAAGCGTTCATTGATGAAAACAACGGGAAAGTATTTTACACACCCGGAAAACAAAACCTGGTAGCTGACGCATTATCGAGGCAACCCCTGAATAGCTTAGAGGCTGAAGCCCAGTCTGACGCGGCTACAGTGCATAGTGAGCTTTCGCTCTCGTACACCATAGAGACCACAGATAGACCTCTTAACTGCTTTAGAAACCAAATTATTTTGGAAGAAGCGGACCAACCGCTTCGGCGAGATTTCATAGTCTTCGGAAATAGAACTCGTCATATCATCAAATTTAATAACAAGGACTTGCTTGTTGAATCCGTTAAAGAGATCATCAACGCCAACGTTGTGAACGCGATTCACTGCGATTTCCCTACCCTGGCTCGCATCCAACATGCCTTGAGGCAGGAATTTCCTGCGACAAAGTTCTGGCATTGTAAAACCTTTGTCAGTGACATAACCAACGCTAATGAACAGTTGGAAATCACTAACACCGAGCACAATCGCGCCCATAGGGCGGCCCAGGAGAACGCAAAACAAATTCTCCGGAATTATTACTTCCCGAACATGTCAAAATTAGCTAGCGAAGTGTTCGCAAATTGCAAGGTCTGCAATAAAGCCAAATACGACCGCCATCCCAAGAAACAGGAATTGGGAACTACGCCCATTCCATCATACGTTGGGGAAATGTTGCATATCGACATTTTTTCGACCGATAAAAAAATTTTCTTAACTTGCATCGATAAATTTTCTAAATTCGCTATTGTACAGCCCCTGATTTCCAGGGCAATAATAGATGTACGAGCACCTATTCTTCAGTTAGTAAATTTTTACTCTAACACCAAAACCATATACTGCGACAATGAGGCCTCCTTTAACTCGGAGACAATCACGTCATTGCTGAAAAACCAATACAGCATCGACGTTGTCAATGCGCCACCGCTACACAGTAGCTCCAATGGCCAAGTTGAGAGATTTCACAGTACCCTGGCGGAAATTGCCAGATGCCTCAAAATTGATAAAAAAATTGAGGACACTGTGGAACTAATATTGAGGTCTACTATAGAATACAACAAGTCGCTACATTCGGTCACAGAGTCTAGGCCGATAGAGGTCATCCACGCAGGCAGCGAGGAGATGAAGCTGGCAATTAAAGCCAAAATTGACAAAGCACAGCAATTCAACCTAGACAGAGTTAATCCTTCTAGGCAAAACAGAGTCTTCGAAGTCGGCGAAAGAGTACACCTTCGCAACAACAAAAGACTAGGGAATAAATTGACACCGCTTTACTCAGAAGAGCGTGTAGAAGCAGATCTGGGAACATCTGTTCTCATTAAGGGGAGGGTGGTCCATAAGGACAACATTAGGTAGGCACTCCACTCGCCACATTCGCCCTTATATTAAAACCCAATCTTTGCTAAATTCCCACATTATATCCATCATACTGCTGTCCACCGCGAGCGCGAGAATCACTGATTTCTCACACGCTAAATACATCCCGGTGCTAGATGGCAATGTCTTAATATGGGAACAGTACGGCTTGGTCAGGCACTCGACAAATCTGTCCGAGTTTGCCACCATTATCGACTCCACCATCAATATGCTAGAGCTGTACCCACAGTCCCATATGAGGAAGCTGCTGGAAGTGGACATTGAGCATGCGCAAAACCTATTGGAGGAACTAAAGATACACCATAGAATGGCCAGGAGCCTCGATTTTTTGGGCTCAGTCCTTAAGGTCGTAGCGGGTACACCCGACGCGGAAGATTTAAGTAGAATCAACACCAATCAAGCGTCGCTTATCGAGGCTAATAACAGACAGGTTATAATTAACACAGAGACACAGAAGCACATCAACCTACTCACAGACACAGTAAACAAAATACTCAGGGAGAAGAGGGACGGGCTTGTCGACTCAGGCCATTTGTATGAAACACTCCTTGCCAGAAATAGAATGTTAATATCAGAAATCCAGAATTGCATGATCACCATCACTCTTGCTAAAAATAATATCATCAATCCTACCATTTTTAATCACAATGACCTAAAGGCTATTTTCGACGAACAGCTAACAGAGGTCCCCATAGTTAGCCTTATGGATGTATCTAAGATTAAAATTCTTCAAAATAATGTTCTTGTCCACGTTATAGTCCAGTATCCTAGAGTTAAGCGTATTTGTAAAAAGGTCCTGCTCTTCCCCGTTGCACACTACCATACTATGCTACAAATAGAAAACAACATCGTGGCTGAATGTGATGACGGAATCCTAGCAGTCTCCGATTGCACTTCTACCAATTTGGCCACATTTTGCAAAAAAACGTCCCAAGACACCTGCGCCAGGCAGTTACATGCAGGCGGGGCGGCTACATGCCGGACGCGGCCCAGCAATCTGGAACCCCTTACAATTGTGGACGACGGAGTAATTATCATTAATGAGAAACTGACGAGGATTACCATCGATGACGGTCCCACAACGACCATAATAGGGACCCACCTCATTACCTTTGAGAGAAAGGCGGTGATCAACGACTCCGTATATTTGAACCTCAACCACTCAGTGAACATGAGTCCGGGTATAGCAGCCTCCCCCTTAATTAACATCACGGGACACGATCACATACTGAGTCTGCCATTGCTACAGCGGATGAACGAGCATAACCTGCGTTTAATGCAGGAGCTACGGGATGACGTGTCAGATGGAGGTTCCCCGAGGATTTGGTTCGCCGCAGGAGTTGCCGTCAGCCTCACGCTATGCGGCTTGGTCCTGCTCCAACAACACTGCAGGCGCAGACGAGAGGCAGCCCAGCTACAAAAGTCCATCGACGAACTGGCTGTCACCGAGGACGGCGTCCAATTTAGGGGGGGAGTAGTTAACAACCAACTCCCAGCTTAGGCTGAGCAGGCCAGTTCTTACTTACCATATTAATATTAATCATTTATCATGTTTATCATTCTCTAGTATTAATCACTTTTTATTATTATGAATATTATTATTACATTTTTCCCTCATGCATGGTCCACCCTAAATTGGGTCCGACTTATTGGCCCTAGAGCTGAGCCAGCACATTGTACCATTCCGAGCCGTGGCTCCTTTTCATTGGCTGACAGCGATCGTATGACTTCTGCAAAATGTGCAAGGTCAGCGGTCTGCCACGGGCATCCGGCTATGCATGAGCTTTTGTTCAATCTTAAGTTTTAGTTTTAATTTGGATTTGAAATAAAGAGCTCCAGCTCGTTCATAAAACTCCGGCCTTAGCCGTTACATTATTTTATTATTGAATTTGGTTATCGTGCCTTAAGGGCCGTGACATCGGAGATAAGTATCTCCCACCATATTCTTCGGAAGAAGCAAAGGAGTCGAAGCTACCACCCGACCCCGCAGTGGCCGCCATCTCAGTGGCCGCCAACAATCAATCAGCGGGCAGTACCCTACTGCCACCCCCCTACGGATATATCACCTACCGGCTCTACCCCTGCCAAGGAGGAGCCGCCAGCCGGCACAGACAATTAAATAATTGACACATTCATAAACTGTAACCCAATCCAAAAAAAAGGGGAATTGGGTTAGGGTTTGCACAGGTAAATCGCTACCTGCCAGGTGTCCATTTTTTTCACTTTTTTCTGGCTAAAGTAGTCTATATCTTTTTTGGATGGGCTGAGCCACTATACACACTATAACTACGACCTTTGTGGATCTATTCTGGACCAAAATCAACTTACATCTGCTGCGTCGAGCTGCGTCCCCGGAAATGCAACAGCATAAACCAAAACTACTCAGGGTTAAATATACCAAAATACCGACTCAGCTTCATACTAACCAAAAAATATACTAACTGTAGCGCGTGGCGGTTACACGTTGAAATAAAAAAAAATTTTTTTTTTCAGTTTTCAAATTATTTTTATCTGAGCAATTACATAAAAATAAAGATAAAAAATTGAATAAAAAATATTTTTTAAAAATTGTCTTCATTGAGAAAAAAATATTTCTTTACTTTGATACCCTTTAAAAAGGCGAATGAGTGGGCGTGGCAGATTTTCCAATACATATGTAAATTTTACAACAATTACCTATCAAATGGCGTTTAAATTATTTAGTTATCTTATTTTGTTCAAAAGTTATGATTTTTGCAACGTAAAATGAGAAAAGGCGCTACTGTGCGTTGGTCCAACTGGATTTTTGCTACCAGTAGCTTGGTTATTTCCTTCGCTAGCCTTTGGCCAGGCTGACTTGGTTATGTACTAGGGATGTCGAAAATATATTAAAATATCAATATACATATCGTTTATTTTTCGAAAAAATAAATATTTTTATCATGATATTTTTTTGAATAATTATCACGTATCATCGATTTTTTCACATTTTATTGATAATTTTAAGCGGTTTCACTTTTTATCGGGACAAGAATAATAACATATGTAAAAGATGAGCGACGTTAAAATTTATTTTCCGGTAAGTGAAAATGGATCTGCCAAGTGCAACATTTGTGATAGAAACATAAAAACTAGTGGCAATAGCTCCAACCTGCTATCGCATTTAAAAAAACAAACGCGGAGTTAATCCCAAATGTATGTCGTCCTCTTCGGGAGATGGCGGTGGCCGCTGGAACTGTTGAGTAGAAGCAAAGAGTATAGAACTATATAATTCGATACTCTTTGGTAGAAGGCTGTCTGCTGAATCGCAAGAAGTAGGGGGGTAGCTTCACAAATTCAGGTTTATTGTTTCACTTCTAGTTTTATACTAACTTATGTCTACATGGACTACAGGAACCGCGGAGTAGTGAATTTGCATCCTGGAGAGTATCAAGAGAGAGGAGGACGGGCAGAAAAGAGGAGACAGCGAGCGGAAGCGCTGGCAGCTTACACTGCCTCTCAGAAATTCGTGCCCTACTGGCGCATAAATGTTTTTGTTATAACTAATCTGATAACTTGTAGATTTAAGCACAATTGAAACCTACATTTTTTTTCTGGCTTGATTTGAATATAAACTAAAAATAAATAAATATAAACTAAAAATCTAAAAATATAATTTAAGATCGCATGTGGGTTAATGTTTAGTGGTTAATGCTTATGCAGCTTGCAATTAAAAAAAAAATAATAATAATAAAACAAAAATATCAAAAATGTCTGATTTATAGATTTTTTTTTTCTAATATATCAAATATCATTTAGATTTTTTGTTTCAATAAAAAATATATACGATATTTTTAAATAATACGACATCCCTAGAGGTGTAAATCCTTAGTTAGGTGTTTGTTATACATTTGTTTGTAGTGTCATAAATAAATCTGTTAGGTGATTGAATTGGGGAAATATAATGACACAAGTACCAGCTTGGGTAAAGAGGAAGAGGAAATGTGGTCCATGGATGCGGAAGGTGCTGTTGGGTACGCACCGCCTCGAATTTCAACGGGGTTGCTGAGGACGCCACCGTTACGACGCACAGTAGCGCCTTTTCTCATTTAGCGTTGCAAAAATCATATCTTTTGAACAAAATAAGGTAATCGAATAATTTAAACGGCATTGGACAGGTAATTCTTGTAAAATGTATATATGTATTGCATAAAGTACCACCCCCAAAAATATGCCTTTTTAAAGGGGATCAAAGTGAAAAAATAATTTTTTTTCAATGAAAACAATTTTTAAAAAATATTTTTTATTTAATTTTTTATGTTTATTTTTATGTATTTGCTCAAATAAAAATAATTTGAAAACTGAAAAAAAAAATTTTTTTTATTTCAAAGTGTAACCGCCACGCGCTACAGTTAGTATATTTCTTGGAATGTATGAAATTGTGTCGGTATTTTGGTATATTTCACCATGAGTAGCTTTGGTTTATGTCGTTGCATTTTCGCAGACGCAGCTCGACGCAGCCGATGAAAGTTAATTCTGGTCCAGGAAAGATTCACGTAACTTGTAGACATAGTGTAGTCGGTGGCTTTCATCGGCTTCAGAAGTTATAGACTACTTTAGGCAGAAATAGGTGAAAAAAATTGACACCTGGCAGGTAGCGATTTACCTGTACAAGCCCAATCCAAAATGCCGTTTTTTTTGGGTTAATTAATAGTTTATGAATGTATCTATAATTCAAAGTAAAAACCATGACCATTGGTTTTATGGTTTTTGTGTCATATTACCTGAAAGTCGACCATTTTACCTACTTTTTTTGGTATGATGCAAAAAAACAAAAGAAAGTTCAACTTTGAATACTCATATCTTCTACAAAAAAAATCTTAAAATAGATTTTATTGCAGATTCTGAATCCTTGGGAAATTTTCTGTCGAATAAGTATGGTTAAAATCGTTTTTGCGAACATGACTTTTTCGATTTTTGCAACGCTAATTGTTCGGGAGGCGCTACTGTGCGACGGGCAGAGCAACAGCCGGATGAGCCGATCCCGCCGAGATTGCTGGAGTTCAACGCAATCGGGGCCGCAGCAGACCTGATAGAGGCGGATTCCGATACGAAGGCGGTCCGCTTCCCGGACCCTTCCGTGGATCCCACAGTCTAGTACGCCGTGACCCTCGCCCTGACACAGGCTTCGGAGACGTACCGCAAGACCCAGGCGGGATTAGCCAGAGCTTGAGGAATGAGATACGGACAGGATTCCTGGAAATGATGCAAGTGCTGAGACCAGCCAACAACCAGCAACCAGTCCCAGCAGCAGCAGCCACGCACAGCAGGACGACACCAGCTGGCAATTCCATCAGGACGACCTCAGAAGCCACATTTGCAAGACGTTGAAGCACAATGTACAGTACATATCAAGTGGAACTTGCGACACCAAGCACATGCTTGTTCTGTTAGCAGTTAGTAGGCGCGAAGGAAATAAATACAAAAGGATGCGAGAAAACTACTACTGGCGTGCTGCCGGATTGGTTGCTTGCATGCGTTCTAAGTGGGTTAAGATTAAAGTTTTTAGTTTTGGGAGGCTATCAACATTAGATGTTATGGTGTACAATCATAATTTCAACAGAGGACTCTAAGTTCAAAGGATGTTCTACATTGGGGTAAAATTAATGGTAAAAATGATCTAGTGTTTCTTATTGGTACGTGAAAATTTAGCAAGTCAGCACTTTCCACGTCACCGCGGATTAGGTTATAAATGAATGTAATAGCTAGCGTGGTTCTACGATTAGATAAAGAGGGTAAGTTAATTAGTAGGAGTCTACTAGTATACGTCGGTAGCCCCTATTTTGCATCCCAATTTAAACCGCGTAAAGCGAAAAGTAAGAAGTTCTTTTGAACCGATTCTATGCGTTTACTGTTGACGCCTTACTGAGGGCTCTAAACGCAAGATCCTTATTTTAAGATAGGACGAACAAGTGTAATATATAAGGATTTTTTAACATACCATGCTCGAAATATGATTAAGTCAAGGTTAGGGCTCAGACGGACATCCAAATCGTCAACTATATTAATTCTTTCCAAAGAGCAGCACTTCAGAGCATAAGTGGCAGGTTTAGGAGCGACACGGGAGAATGTCATTAGCTTGCATTTAGAGCAATTTAAGTTTAATAATTTAACGCGGCACCATGTTTGAAAGTTGTTAAGATCTGTCTGTAAGTCTAACCAGCAAGCAGCGTCCTTATATTGCACACAAAGTTTGACGTCGTCAGCGTTCATAAGTACTCTGGAGTTAGTCAGTACTTTGAGAAGATTGATCATAAATAATGTAAACAAAAGGGGACCTAAATGACTGCCTTGCGGGACGTCAGATGTAACCCTAAGAACATTAGATAGTTTATTTTTAAAGAGGACCTTTTGCATCCTTCCATTTAGATAACATGATATCCAATTAAGAAGATCAATCGGAAATTCCAATAAATCGAGCTTCCGAACACGAAGAAAATGGTTAACAGAGTCATATGCTTTACGGAAATCAGTATTACATCTGTCTGAAAGTTATTTCGGTAGCCCTTTATAATAAGGGAAGGGAGCTCCAAAAGATTTATTGTAATTGATATTAATAAAACCATGTTGACATGGAGAAATAATTGACCTACACAGGTGCTGCAAATGAGGAGTAATGACATTTTCGAACAGTTTTGGGATGGCCGACAACTTAGATTCCTCTGTAATTGTTGGCCTCCAGCTTGTTACCTTTTTTGTGGAGAGGAATAACGAATGATTCCTGGGTTGTGGGAGGCTTCTAAGGATAAGGTAAACAATTTGAGAAGGGGATTACACAGGGCTTCGGCACAGTCAGGGATTCCGTCGGGGCCTGGTAAAAAAAAACTGGCTTAACACGATGAAGATCTAAAAGATGAGAGCTTACGTTTAAGTCTATTAAATTGGAGTAAGTGGTTTGGAAAAACTGAGCAAATAGATCGGCTATCGCCTGATCATTATCTGCTGTTGTATTTTCAAAAGAGAGCGAGGAAGGATGAGTAATGGGTTTACGTTTAGGTTAGGTTAGGTTAGTCCGGACGACCCTCGAGAGGCCACACATAGGCCAATATGGCTCATAGCTATCCGGGGAAACTCATGGATGGACCTAGAGACTATTTATGCGGGTTTCGAGATCCTTGAATATCAAGGTGTTTTTCGCAAAGGCAAGGCGTTCGCCTGACTTCCTCCTGAAGGCATCATCTAGGGATGCCACAACTGGAGACCCTAGGTATCTCATTCTTGCCCTCCTACGGGCCGGCAAATGAGATGCTCCAAGGTTTCGGTTGCCTCGGACTCATCACATTTCCGGCATTTGGCGTTGTCGGTAATACCCAGCTTGACTGCATGTGCAGCAGACAGGCAGTGGCCTGTTAGAATACCCACTAACATTCTGCAGTCCTTCCGCAGAAGATGCAGCACGTAGTGAGTGAGTTTCTCGTTGTGATCTTTACACATGATTTTTGATATTCTGCAGGTTGCGGAATTACTCCTCCACCTGCTTTTTGCGCTTGCGTCAGCCCGTCTTTCTAGCTCGCTTTGGAGCGTTCTTAGGGAGATAGGGACGTTTTCTGTTCTTTCACTCGCCAGTCCGATGCCTTCCTTTGCAAGTTCGTCCGCGGTCTCGTTACCGTCTATGCCTTGGTGGCTGGGAACCCAGTAGATCTTCACTGACTTAGTCGTGCTCCGGCTATCTAGTGACTCCTTGCTTGCCAGTACATTTTTGGAACTGACCGCTGATAATTGCATGGCTCTTATCGTTGCTTGACTGTTTACAAACAAATTGACCGCCTCATGTGGACAATTTATGCTCTGCGCAAGCTCTGCTGCTTTCCTGATGGCGAATACTTCCGCCTGGAATATACTGCAGTAGCTTGGTAGCTTATACGACAGCCTAATTTCAGGGTCTGAACAGTATATGCCCGATCCAACTCCTCCTTCCTTCTTGGAGCCGTCGGTGTATATATTGAGGTATTGAGCATGGTCCTGGCCTGACTTCCAGTCATTTGGTCCCATGAATATTGTTGTGTTTACATCCGGGCACGTTCTGTGTATCATGTAGTCAGATGTACTGCTCATGTCTCGACCAATTGAACTGTGCCCGAAACCTTGTAGCGACCAGTTTCCTGATGCAACCAGACGTTGTGCCGCCTTTCCTGCTGTCAGTTGCGCTTGGATATCTAGGGGATATATACCGATTATGGTTTCGAGTGCTTTGGTGGGGTTGACCTTAGCGCCCCTGATATGCAGAGCAGTGCCTGCCGCTGGGTTCTCTCCATAAGCTTATTATACGTTTTCTTCTCCATGGCTTGCAACCACACTAAGACTCTATACAGCAGATTCGGACGCACCACCGATATGTAGACCCAATGCATTAGAGCGGGTGAGAGGCCCCATGTGCTGCTAAGCATCTTCTTGGATGCATATAGCGCTATGGTGGCCTTTTTTACCCTCTCTACTACATTGGCCTTCCACGTCAGCTTGCTGTCAAGTACAATTCCGAGGTATTTGACTTGTGTTTTCGGGGTCAGCCTGGTTTTGTTAATTTTCGGGGGGATCCATTGCGGCACCTTGTATCTCTTGGTGAAGCGAATAAGGTCCGTCTTATCCGCATTGATATTGAGTCCTACCTTCTCCGCCCACTCACATATCTCCCTGAGCGTTGTTTCCATGATCGAGCTGAGGGTCGATGGACAGACTCCCGTGATAATTATGCTTATGTCATCCGCATAAGCTGTTATCTTTGGTGCTTTCCTCTCAAATCTCTTGATTAGGTCGTCTACCACCAGATTCCATAGGAGGGGCGACAGAACCCAACCTTGCGGCGTGCCTCTGTGCGCTCCTCTCACCATGGAAGCGGTGCCCAAATCTGATTGTACCCGCCGGCAACTTAGAAAATTTTTTATCCACAAGTTAATAGCGGGGGACGAGTTGGTCGCTTCTAGGCGATCCATTATTGCGTCCGTGCTAACGTTGTTGAATGCCCCGGATATGTCCACGAACACTCCAAGTGCATACTCCTTATTGTTTAGGGCTCTTTCAATGGTGGCTACCAACGAATGTAGTGCCGTCTCCACTGATTTCCCCTTCGTGTAGGCGTGCTGGTTGGTCGACATCGTTCCTGATGTATAGGTCCAGCAGCTTTTCCAGCGTTTTCAGTAGGAATGAGGTGAGGCTTATCGGTCTGTAATCCTTGGGGCTCACGTAGCAGCACTTTCCTGCTTTGGGCAGGAAGACCATCCGAGAGGTCCTCCACTGGATAGGGATATAGCCCGTGCTTAAACAAGCTGTATATATTGCGTAGAGCCATGGGGTGATCACTTACTTGGTCGCCTGCAGCATGGCTGGGAATAGTTGAACAGTTGATTTAACTAGAGGATATTAGATCTTTTGGGAGATGCTCTTCTCCAGTTGCTAGGTCCTTGTGCTTATTTGCATCGGGTACCTCAGTGCATCCTGGGAAATGCGCATGCATTAGTGCTGTTAGGGCCTCTTCGCTGCCCTCAGTCCACTGTCCGTCGTCGCGTTTGAGCTGACTCTGTATGGTTGGCTGCTTCGATAGCAGCTTCCGGAGTCTAGCCGTTTCCGGGGCAGTCTCTATATTGGAGCAGAAGTTTCTCCATGAGTTTCTCTGCGCCTTGCGTATTTCTTTCTTGTAGTCCCTCAGAAGGACTTTGTATTCCTCATTCATAATATCATCTTTCGCCTGCTTGGCGATTTTGAAGAATTCGTTGAGTTTATTGCGTCGGAGTGAAAGGTCCTTATTCCAACAGGGTGGCCTGATCCTCTTTCTCGTGTCCGATATAGGGCATGATGCGTGGGACGCATCCAGCAGTTCTTTGGAGAGGGTCTCTAGGGACATTTCTATGTCATCCGCGGATTCTTCTATGCCCGGAGAGATTGCGAGCCGTGTCGCGATAGTCTCCTTGAACTTTCCCCAGTTAGTATTCCGAAGGTTCCTGAAGACTGATTGTTTTGGAGATTGTTCGAATGCGTATTGGAACCGTATGTACTTATGATCTGAAAAGGATGGTCTCTCAAGGACTCTCCATTCTGATACCAAACTACCTTGTCCCCTTACAAGAGTAAGATCTAGCACGTTTGAGGAGGTGGGACCTACAAAAGTGTGTTCCTCCCCCACGTTTGCTGTACTCAGGTTGGTTGAGAGTATAAAGTCTAAGAGGGACTCACCTCTGTCGTTTATGTCGGGGCTACCCCATACGCAGTGGTGCGCGTTGGTGTCTGCACCCATGAGCAGTTTCTGGTCCTTCGGGCTGGCTTCTACCAAGCTCATGAGTTCTTCTGGTAGGGCCGTCCTGTCGTGTGCCATGTAGCAGGAAGCTACCAAAAGGCGCTTTTTCCCGTCTAGCATCACCACAGTCAGGTCATCAGAGCTGTAGTGAGACATAAGGTTAGCGTGTAGACCCTTCCGTACAAGTACGGCGGTTCTATTCCTGCTAACCGTTGGTGGATGGAGCGAATTGTAATTTGCGGACTTCAGTCCGGCGATGGCATTGCCTGAGGCGATCCATGGCTCCTGAATGAAAGCTATGTCGGCGGATCCTTGCTCCATGGCTATGAGGAGTTCCGCCGACGCGACCTTGCTCTTATGGAGGTTGAGTTGCAGCACCCTGAGTGTCATGGGTACTGGCCTCACCTCCATACGACGGGTTGACTACTACGGTCAGGTCACCGTCCTCTCCTTCGTCGGACTCATCCAGCGTCATTTCCCGGTCGGCATCCACGATGGTTTCCAGACCTAGGTCCTTCTCCACCACATCTGCCTTCAGGGTGTGAGCAACCTTATCCCCGGGGTGGCGCTTTTTGAGGCGCAGGTATACGCTACCCATGCCCCACGCCATCTTCCCGTATCTGGGATAAAGGATGTCCTCTGCCTCCTTGTTTATGTGGAGGACTGCACTTTGCCCCCCCTCTTTGGGTGATGGGGCCGCAACGTGCAGAACCTTCCAGTCCGCGGTTGGGATGTCCGGGTTCTGACGCTGCAGCAGCTTCAGCGCCCGATCCGCTTGGATTGCGATGGGGAAGAGTACCTTCGCTTTTGGAGTGGATGGGATTAGCTCCTGGTCCACCACCTCTAGCTTGGCTCCCTCCCACAGCGCCTCCAACTGGCAGACCGCTTGCGTCAGCAACTTCTCGTCGGGTCATCCATGCACTTTAGGATTTTGACCCGGTTGAAAATACCAAAAGTCACAGTGATTAAAATCCCAAAAAGAAGGTCACACTTATCTAAGATCTTTTTGGTTTCCTTTCGTATGCTCATGCGTACCCGAATTAATTGCTTAAAGATAACGAGAGCGTGCGGTTGTGAAAAATAAAGAAGTTTAATTAACTAAATCTATAATTAAAGTGTTTTTACTATTTGGCAAATCTGGCTGGCGGCTTCTTGGAGTTTGTATAAACTCTGTTTATATAAATCTCATAGGTTATGGGCCCAGTCACAATTTGCAGCTAAGTGCTATAGTAAAATGCTTTAATTGTTAAAGAATAATTGTTAACAAATAATAAAAGTGAAATAAAAAAAAAAAGTGAACAACGTACATATAAATATAACATATAAATATAACGGCGCACCAAATTGGCGTACATTTTTCATTTTCAGTGCGAGTGTTAGAGCAGGATAGCAACACAAATTCTAAGAAGCGCAATTTTTCTCGGAAGATGGAAAACAAATAATAAAAGTGAAATAAAAAAAAAAGTGAACAACGTACATATAAATATAACATATAAATATAACGGCGCACCAAATTGGCGTACATTTTTCATTTTCAGTGCGAGTGTTAGAGCAGGATAGCAACACAAATTCTAAGAAGCGCAATTTTTCTCGGAAGATGGAAAAAGGAAAGAGAAACATAATACCTTTTAACGGGGAAAAGTATTCTATATGGAAGTTTAGAGTTAGGGCTTTATTAGAGGAAAACGAGTTGCTGAAAGTAATTGACGAGAAACCAAGTGATGATGAAAGTGAGGAAGTGAAGCGAGCAGAGAGAAATGCAAAGAGTCTTATAATAGAATATTTGAGTGACTCTTTTTTAGTTTTTCCAATAATGGGAACTCGGCTAAGGAGATTTTTGAGAATTTGGATAATATTTACGAGCGCAAAAGCCTGGCATCTCAACTTTCATTACGCAAACAACTACTGGCTTTAAAATTGAAGGGTGACTCTCCGCTAGTCAACCATTTTCGTTTATTTGATGATTTGGTTACTGAGTTAGTTGCAGCGGGAGCGAAAATAGATGAAATGGACAAAGTGTCTCATTTGCTGCTAACACTTCCAACTAACTATGATGGAGTAATAACAGCGATAGAAACTCTCTCTGAGCACAGTTTAACATTAGCATTCGTAAAGACTCGGCTTCTTGATCATGAAATTAAACTAAAAGGAGTTGGCAAGGACACAAGTGCAAAAGTGTTGCAGGCTATAGGCAATCGAGAGCCTAGGGATAGCACAAACAAAAACAAAAAATTAAAATTTGTGAAGAAACAATTTCCGAATAAGATAAAGCCTAAGCTGAAGTGTTTTCATTGTGGCAAATTAGGCCACATGAAGAAAGACTGTTTCTTCTTAAAAAGGCAGGCAGGAGGCAACCAGAATATTCATGCTCAGAGTAATGTTAGAGAGAGACAGGCCCAGATGGCAACAGCAACGCAGCCAGAACGCTCGTTTGCATTCATGACGAACCTAGCTGTTAGAGAGAGACAGACTCAGATGGCAGCAGCGCAGCCGGACTGTGCTTTTGCTTTTATGATGATGTAATTGGCAAAGAGAGTTTGACGAGGAAAAGTTTTGGTTTTAGAGCAGGCCACAATAACAACACAGGCGGATAGCGTTAAACATATTTATTTATTGTTTGCTTCCGAATCGATGCGAATATATATAGCGGCGTCAGCAGTGCGTAAGCTTAAAAACTTTGTCTTTTTCCCTCGATCTTGTCCAAAACTAAAGTCGCGTCCCTTCTAGAGATCGTACATGACATTTTTTACATTTATATCGGTGCATCGATAAAGTCTACCGATAGTTATACAAGGGAAATTAAAAATTAAATTAAACTTAAATTATGGCGGCAACATTCCCCCCTTCGTAATTGATCCCAGGGCGGTCAGTTACCATCTCCTTCGCCGACATCTAGAACCGCAATCTTGGTAGCTGGTCGATCGAGAATTCCATGCTGCGTTTTAATAGTGGCTCGACGAACTTGGCCATCCTTGGCCGGAATAGTGTTGGTTACGCGTCCCTTAAGCCAAAGATTTCTGGGCAAGTTCTCGTCGACGATGATGACTATGCTTCCAACTGATATCGGCGGGCACTTCTCAAACCACTTGGTTCTTCTAGTGAGCATCGGTGTAAACTCCTTCACCCAACGTTGCCAGAAACGATCTCCAAAACGTTTTACCTCGTTCCATTGACGTCTCAAATTCAAATGCTCCAGGTTGATCGGTTTGTAGCCATTCGACGATCCCATTAACAGGTGGTTTGGAGTGAGCGCGGAATCGTCTTCAGAGTCCAGGCTGACGAAGGTTAACGGACGTGAGTTAATGATGAACTGTGCCTCCATTAGAGCACTTCTCAGGCTTTCGTCGTTGAATGAATAGTTTGGACAGATGTGTTTTAGTACTGTCTTGGTAGTGCGAACCAATCTTTCCCATGCTCCGCCCATGTGGGGGGCACCTGGAGGGTTAAATCGCCATTTAATGCCGTCGAACTTTACGGCTATTTTGTCGAAGTCGATTTTGATTAACTCCTCTCGCACTGCTTTTTCAGTAGCCTTGAAATTGGTGCCATTATCGGAATAAATTTCTCTCGGGGTACCGCGAAGTGCCATAAGATTTGTCAGGCACATCACACAGGAGCTTGTATCGAGACTGTGGGCGATCTCCAAGTGAACTGCACGCAAGGTCAGGCAAGTGAATAGCGCAACCCATCTCTTCTCTTTGCGCCTTCCAACGTTGACAAGAATTGGCCCAAAATAATCAACTCCAGTGAAGGTGAACGGTTTTTCAAAACTTCCCAACCTGGCTTTTGGAACTGCAGCCATTTGTGGAAGCTGTGGCATGGCGCTACGATTTGTGCATATTTGGCAGGCCTTTCTAACAGATTTGTGGAGTACTCTGAGCCGCAAAATATAAAATTTCGATTTTATGTCGTTTATGACGGTTTCGTGGGCGAGGTGATGATATTTCTCGTGATAAAATCGAACTAGCAGAAATGTTATTCGACTCTCCGGTGGCAAAATTATGGCGTCCGCAGAGTTTTCGATGGCGTTCACTCTTCCTTTTGTGCGAAGTATTTCCTTGTCGTCGAGATATGCGTTTAATCCGGTCAATCTGCTCTTTACGCTGATTGGTTTCTGACCTTTCAATGAATTGAGCTCATCTGCGAACTCGAGTCCCTGCGCTTCTTTGTATAGCAGATTCTGTGCTTCTTCGACGTGAACTGTAGTTACAACGCCTGGCATGTCGGTCCTGTTGCATTTAGCTCGCAGTCGATGGATATACAGAAACATGACTGCAACGGCTCTGTAAAGGCCGCACCAATCTGAAAAATATTCGATGTCGAGTTGGACTTTGGCCGCTTTACGAGTTGTAAAGATGTGTTTACGTAACTCAGTTGTATCGACCTCCGCTGGCTTGGAGGGAATCGTTGGCCAAGAATTAGGTTCGTTTTTTAAGAATTCGGGTTCGTAAAGCCAAGTGTTCGTCTGAGGGTTGTTGATGACTTTTGTGGCCCCGTCCGCAACGTTGAGTTTCGACGGGATCCATCGCCATTGATCCGCTCGAGTGGTTTCCAGGATTTCGCCGATTCTGTGCATGACGAACTGTTGAAAGTGGCGAGGATCTATAACCAGCCATTGAAGAACGGTGCGTGAGTCCGACCAGAAGGTAGTACTGTCGACTTGAAGATTACGGACATTGACGACCTTTTTCGCCAGGCGTGATCCCATCACTGCTGCTTGGAGCTCCATGCGTGGAATGGACAGTGGTTTTAGTGGCGCCACTTTGCTTTTAGCGACCACCAGCATTACGTCCACCTTGTCCTTTTGCTGCACCCGCAGATAGCAGGCAGCGGAATAAGCATGCTCGCTAGCGTCCACAAACGTATGCAGGTCGATGCGGCTTGCTTCTGGTATCCCCATGGAGTAGCATCTTGGAATACTGACTGCTGCAACTTGGGACAGTAACAGCTTCCACTGTTTCCAGTCCTCCAGCAATGACTCTGGCAGCTCTTCATCGCAGTTAATATTTGCGCGCCAGATCTTCTGCAGAAGAATTTTTAGCCCAATGGTATGACACGATAGCAGACCCAGGGGGTCGAAGATAGACATCAGGACCTGGAGAACTTCTCTCTTAGTTGGGACCGCAGTATCAATAAAGACGTCTCGCTTAAGTCTTGAGAATCTGCAAACAAACTTAAAAATGTCGTTACGTGGGTCCCAGTACATACCCAAAACCTTTTCTGTAGCGCTAAACTGCACTGGCTTCTGATTTTCGGTGTCTCCGTCGTTTTTAAGATGAGAGAGGACTTCTCTGGAATTTGATGCCCAGTTGCGAATTTCAAATCCGCCTCTGGCGTGAACCTCTTTGACTTGGTTAGATATTTCGATGGCTTTTTCCTCGTCGCTCATACTGTCGATAAAGTCGTCGACGTAGTGCGCACGCTGAATCGCGTCCACGGCTAATGGGAATTGATGTTGGTGGAGTTCGGCGTTTTTGTTGCGCACGTAGTGAGCTATAAATGGTGCGCAGCTAATTCCGAAGGTCATGGCTCTCATTACGTAAGTGTTTATTTTATTCTGGCTAGCGTCGTGCCAGAGAAAGCGCTGAGCATGCATGTCCTCTTGGCGAATGTTGATTCTGTGGAACATTTCGGCAATATCGCCGCTTACAGCGACTTTTCCGACTCTAAAGGCTAGTAAGACGTCGATAAGAGGGTTCAAACAGTCCGGTCCGCTCAGCAGAAGGTCGTTGAGGCATATTCCATTCGTCTTTGCCGCCGCGTCCCAAACCAGCCTAATTTTCCCTGGCTTATTCGGGTTTAAGGCTATGAATATGGGTAAGTACCAAGTGCGATCTTCCTCTTTTCCAGCCTCCTCGTCAGTTAGTTGCCTGGCGTATCCTTTTAAAAGAAGATTTTTGATTTGGTCGTCGATTTGTGTGTACAGATCTGGCTCGCCCAGAATCCTTTTCCTCATGCATTGCAGACGCTTTAGAGCAGTAGCTCGACTTTCGGGGAGCCTTTCAAGATCGTTCCGCCATATGAGCCCGACTTCATATTTTCCAGATTTGTTCTGGCACGTCTGCTCCAGTATTTCGACTGCTCGTTTGTCCTCGCTAGACAGTAGCTTTTTAGGGGAAATTACTTCAAGGTCGAAGTGCTCCTTGACTTGATCGTGAAGCTCTTGCCAATTGCAGTCGCAGTGGTGCATGGAAACGTGGCGTTCGGAGTTTGATGATCCCTGGATGGTCCATCCTAACATGCATTTTGAAGCTATTGGATCGTTCCACTTGCCTTTGCATATCCTGCGAGGAACGGCAATTTTCCAATTGTTTGTTCCGATTAACAAAGTTGGCTGCGCAGAATAAGACTTTAGTGGCAGGTTCTTCAGGTAGCTATACTTACTGCGCAGTTGGTCTATATCAACAGTTTGTTTTGGCAGCGCGATGTTTTTTACGGTCTGAACATTGTTGAGCCAGAATCGTTTTTCTGAATTTTCCGCGGAAATCTGAATTGATGCGCGCACGGAAGTATCTTCGAATCGTGTGGTTTCCCCAGTCCATTGTAAGCATATCGGTGACGGTGAGCCTTTTATACCCATCTTGTCGAAAATTGTTGCTTCTATTAAGGTAACAGAGGATCCTTCGTCCAAAAAGGCGAAGGTGTCGAATTTTTTGTCGGCGGAATGCAGAGTTACGGGCACGATTCGGAAAAACTGGCTACCTTCTACGTCGCTTTGGTGCGTGCTTACGTGTTGTTGATTCATCGTGCTGTTGGCTGCGTTGTGAACATTCTCCGAGTGGAGTAGTGGATGATGCTTCCTTGTACAGCCGTTCACTCCGCAATCCTTCGGACGACAACTGTTTCGGTGGACCTTCAAGCAACGGAAGCAAGCCTTTCCAGCTTTTGCAACTTGCCATCTCTGCTCAACGGTGCTGGATTTGAATTGGTCGCACTGCGTTACCCAATGGTTCGTAGATTCGCATGCTATACATTTTGGATTCGGCTGCTGCTGAACTGCAGCTGCATGGCTGGAATTTATGGCGTTAGGATTCCTATCTGCGCTGCTATTGTGAGTGTTTACAGAACTTGCCCTGTAAGAAAACGGTGTAACGACTGTCGACGCAGCTTGAGCTATTTGATAGAGCCAGTCACTAAAAGCCTTAATGCAGGGAACTGTTTCGTTGCGCGGTTGCATCGCCCAGCTTAGCTTGTGATTATTTGGAAGTTTGTCCACCAACTCTTTTACAAGCATTGGGTTGTTTAGGTGCGCTTCCAGTTTGCACGCTTCTATTGTGGCGCAAATATTGCGTACTGCGAGCGCGTACTCTATTATGGCTTCCAATTTTTCCTTGGGTGGCGGGAGCTTTCTCACCCGATCGATCATCCTCTCAAGGATGTGCTCCGGTCTGCCGAAGAACATTTTCAGCGTGTCCATTACTTCCGGAACTAGACCAGGGAGCAAAAGCTTATCTTTGACCATTTCGCGTGCCCTGCCCTTCAGGCACTTTTGCAGGCGAAGCATATTTTCCACGTTGGAGAATCCCGCAGCTGAAGTACTATGCTCATAAGTACTGATGAACATTGGCCACTCCTCAGGGTCTCCGCTAAACGGAGGGAGATCCTTTGGTAGCTTGTCTTGCGGCGATTTGGGAGCTTGACGGGGACGCAGGCGTCATCTGGAGCGACCCATGTGGCGATCCGGGGAGCACGTCCATCTGAAGTAGGATTTTATATTTCTCCTCGATAAATCTTTGTTCGGAAGCTCTTTTTTCTTCCAACATGTCGAGCATTATTTGGTTTCTGTTGGCGCTTAAATTAGCGTCGAGAATACTTGGGACTTCGATGTGCTCCTCCATGTCGATGAGAGCGTCCTCCTGCTGCGCGATTTTGTTTTCGCCGGGTGGTGGCGCGGTGAAGTTGTGGGTTTATTGAGCTACCCTTGGTAAGGCACGAAGCGCAGATCCAATCTTTATCCTCGATGTCGTCGTCAACGCCGGCGCAGTGAAAATGGTACCAGCTGTTGCACGCGTCGCACTGAACCCAGTTTTCCTGAGATCCAGACGACTTTTTCTTGCAAATTCTGCACGCTTCGTTCATAATTTGAGGTTATGTGAATTTGCACGTGGCAACGGCAAATTGCATGTTCTGATTGCAATTGTATGTGTAATTCCGGGTGCTTTGACTTGCTCTGGTTGTAGATTACGAGTTGCTCACCTAACGTTAAATGTAGGGATGCGATCACAATTTCACAATGTTATGGCTAATTGGAAATCGTCGCTTCGTAAATGTACGGTTAAAAGAGCAGCCACGTCTGCACAAGAGTTTTCAAGATTTACACAAAAGTTTTTAAGAATGTAATTGGCAAAGAGAGTTTGACGAGGAAAAGTTTTGGTTTTAGAGCAGGCCACAATAACAACACAGGCGGATAGCGTTAAACATATTTATTTATTGTTTGCTTCCGAATCGATGTTAATATATATAGCGGCGTCAGCAGTGCGTAAGCTTAAAAACTTTGTCTTTTTCCCTCAATCTTGTCCAAAACTAAAGTCGCGTCCCTTCTAGAGATCGTACATGACATTTTTTACATTTATATCGGTGCATCGATAAAGTCTACCGATAGTTATACAAGGGAAATTAAAAATTAAATTAAACTTAAATTATGGCGGCAACAGATGAAATTAGCTAATTCCAGTGAACAGACAGACGGCGTAGATTTTATATTAGATTCAGGGGCGTCAGATCACATAGTAAACGACATAACTTTATTTTCTGAGTATGAGAATATAAATCCGAGTGTAGCGATTGAGATTGCAAAGCGTGGAGAATATGTGTATGCTACTGCGATAGGACTAGTTAGTCTTAACAGTTCCGGGAAAAACATTACATTACAAAATGTGCTGTATTGCAAGGTAATCCCGCACAATTTACTATCCGTGAAAAAGATGCTAGATGCTGGAATGTCCGTCGAGTTTAATCCGGATGGTATAAAAGTAATCAAAGACGGTAACTTGGCATTTGAAGGGTATTGTAAGTATAATATACCGATTGTGAAATTTTATTTAAATAGAAAAGTATATACATCCAAAAGTTTAAATGATGCAGAATATCGCTTGTGGCATGAAAGGTTAGGTCATATTAGTGTAGGAAAATTCTTAGAAGTTTAACGAAATAGCTTGTTTGAAGATGTTGAACTTATTAAAAACGTACAGCTAAATAAAAATGAAATATGTGAGGCGTGTATTAACGGAAAGCAATCTAGGCTAAAATTTGAGAAATTTAAAAACAAAGAAAATATTGATCGCCCATTGTTCGTAGTTCATTCTGACGTTTGTGGTCCGATTACGCCCTCAACTATTGATAATAAAAACTACTATGTAGTATTTATTGATCAGTTCACACATTACTGCGTGACGTATTTAATAACTTATAAATCAGATGTGTTTTTTGTATTCAAAGACTTTGTGGCAAAAAGTGAGGCTCATTTCAACTTAAAAATGGTAAATCTATATATTGATAATGGCAGGGAATACCTCTCTAATGAAATGCGTGAGTTTTGTGTAGAAAAAGGTATCAGCTATCATTTAACGGTTCCTCATACCCCACAATTAAATGGTGTGGCAGAGCGGATGATTAGAACAATCACCGAAAAAGCTCGCTCTATGATTAACTGTACTAAACTTAATAAAAGTTTTTGGGGTGAAGCTGTTTTAACAGCAACTTATTTAGTTAAGAGGTCCCCAAGTAGAGCGTTGGAAAATATAAGAAAAACACCACATGAGATGTGGCATAAAAAGAAGCCAATATTAAAGTATTTGAAAGTATTTGGATCGACTGTATACGCACTAAATAAAGTGCGTAAGCGAAAATTTGATGAGAAATCTATTAAGACTATACTTGTCGGGTATGAGCCAAATGGCTATAAATTGTGGAATGAGGAATCGAGGAAATTTATGATAGCTAGAGATGTAGTGGTGGACGAAAAAGGACAAAACTCTATGACTTTAAATGAAAATGACTCTGTGGTAAAACATAATGAAGTTAGCAGAAGTCATGATTCTCCAATTGAAGAGAATGAAGAGTTAGATTTTCCATCACAGGAAATGAATGAATCAATAGATTCTAAGTCTGGTGAAAACTTAAATGAAAATTCCACTTGTCTCGAGAATACCGATCCAGTAGTTGAAGCTGGTGATAATATACAAGAAAATGAAAATCAACAAGTCAGACGCAGTGAGAGAAATAAAGATAAACCAAAATTATCATATAGATTTTTAGAAAAATGTCTTATGAATACCCAAATATGTTTAAGTGATATTCCCAATACTTATGAGGAAATTAAATTTCGAGATGACAGAGCCTTGTGGGAGGAAGCTATTCAAGATGAACTAAATTCGCATTTTGTAAATAAAACATGGTGCTTAGTGCAAAGGCCTATGGATAAAAACATAGTAGATTGCAAGTGGGTTTTTAGTTTAAAGCAAGACGAAAATGGTAACTTACTAAAACATAAGGCAAGACTGGTAGCGAGGGGCTTCACCCAAGAATATATGATGGATTATGATGAGACCTTTGCACCTGTTGCACGAATTTCTAGTTTCAGATTTCTTTTAGAATTTTCTAATCAATATAATTTACTGATCCATCATATGGATGTGAAAACAGCATTTTTAAACGGAACTTTAAAGGATGAAATTTATATGAAGGTTCCAAAAGGTTTAAACCAGTATGATGGAAATAAAGTATGCAAACTAAATAAAGCTATTTATGGCCTTAAGCAAACTGCAAGATGCTGGTTTGAGGTTTTTGAAAATGCACTTAAAAATTTTGGATTTCAGAATCTAGATGTAGACCGATGTATATATATTTTAGATAAGGGAGATATAACTAAAAATATATATTTACTATTATATGTTGACGATGTGGTAATTGCCACCAGTAATTCCGAAAGTATGTCTAAATTTAAAACTTATCTTTCAAGTACATTTCAAATGACTGACTTATGTGAAATACGACATTTCCTGGGTATAAAAATTGATCGAAAAGATGATCAAATTTGTCTCAGTCAATCTGCATATATTAAAAACGTTTTAAGGAAATTCAATATGCAAGATTGTAATCCAGTTAGTACCCCTCTTCCAAGCAAACTAAATTATGAAGATTTTCAAGCTGAAGAATCATGTGAAGCACCATGTAGGAATTTAATTGGCTGTTTAATGTACATAATGTTGTGTACACGGCCGGACTTGAGTACATCGATAAGTATCTTAAGTCGGTATACTAATAATAATAACAAAGAATTATGGCAATGTCTTAAACGAGTTCTAAGATATTTGAAAGGAACTGTTGACTTAAAGTTATCGTTTAAAAGGAATCCTAAAGTGGATAATATTCTTATAGGATATGTCGATTCTGATTGGGCGGGAAATGAGACTGATAGGAGAAGTACTACAGGATATATATTTAAAATGTTTGGAGATTGTTCAATTTCCTGGAATACTATGAAACAAAAATCAGTTGCTGCTTCATCTACTGAAGCCGAATATATGGCCTTATTTGAGGGTGTTAGAGAAGCATTATGGCTAAAGTCATTAATAAGTGAAATTAAATTAAAATTAAATGGCCCAATAGATATTTTTGAAGACAACCAAGGTTGTATTAGTATAGCCAACAACCCTACTTGCCACAAGAGAACTAAGCACATAGATATTAAATATCATTTTACCAGGGAACAAATTGAAAACAAACTAATCTGCGTCAAGTATATTTCCACAGATTTCCAATTGGCTGATATTTTAACGAAGCCACTACCAACAGCTAGATTCACTGCACTGCGAGACCAACTGGGGCTGTTGGGGGCGGCGCTTCCTTCCTTCGGGAAAATGGGCTGGATGATGATGAAAAGAACTCCCACGGCGCAAGCGAAAAATATTCCGGAGACGAAATGAAAAGTAGCGGGGGCGTCGTGGGTAAATTCAAGATCAGCTTTATTTCGCTGCATACATGGAACTAACTCTAAGCTTAAGCAAACGGCCCGCTTACTCCGCTAAGCGAGAGCGGCAGCGGCCGATCCGAGTGTTCGGCAACGAAGCCCGAGGCCCGCGCTCGAGAGTGCGAAAGCGCTTAGCGCTGCGGGAGAGCGAGCGCGGGAGAGCAAGAGGGCGAGAGCGGGCGAGCGTTGCTACGCTGGGAGCGCTTGAGCTTTTGGACGCTCAGACGCTCGGTGGGCAGAGGGGGAACAGGGGCCTCCTGGCGTAAACATTCTCCCTCCCCTTGCAATCACTCGGGTTGCAATAAACCCGTACAGGACGATGGTATGGAGGAGCGGCTGCAGTACGCCGCGGAGTGCCGGACGAGGGCCGAGGAGCGGCTGAAGATTGCCGTGGAGACAAGGTCCGAGGAGCAGCAGTAGACTTCCGAGGCCGGGCACCGGCGCTCCGGGACCGTCGCGCCTCCTGACGCGACTGGCGCGGATCCATTGGCTGTTCGGATAGGTGCAGCAATCACCTCGCTGGTCGGAGAAATCGGCGACGGATCTTGAGCGGATGGATCTTGTTGCAGACTCGGCATCGGTAGGAACTGGAACCTCGAGTACATCTGCGCTCCAGCGCTATGGCGCTGCGTGGATGTGGAGACATGCGGTTGGCTATTACTGGCGGAATAGGACGGAGATAAAAATCGGAATTAGTAATAGAACCCTTGCGATTTGGAACACGGAATAGAGCTACAACACCACAGTTACATATAACATCGGAGTGACAGGCGACTGGTTATTGCGGGCAGACGGGCGCTTCCATCGGGAAAGGGACGACCTTCGCTATGGTCGTTGGTGTGCGAATTTGAAATATGAAGGTGCCCGCTGCTGCGAACGGGGTGCATGCCCTGGATGGTCATGCTTATGCAGGAGTGTGTGGTGGTGCTGATTGCACGTCTTGCATTGGTCACCACTGCGGCAGGTTCCCTCAGAATGTTCGTGGGCCAAGCAGTTTGAACAATAGCGGTTGTCGAGAACCGCACGGAGCCTCTTATGAGCGCTGAGCTTCAGGAACTGTTGGCATCTCCTGAGAGGGTGGAACCCGTTGCAGATTCGGCAACGGTAGGACTGCGCGCTTTGGGTACGCCTGCTTTCCAAGACAGCGGCACTGCGAATGGGACGGAATTTGTCCACCGAGCGGTTTGACTGGACGGAAATTCGTGTCGAGAACACAGACACGCCGCTCGTGGCCTCTGAAGACACTGGGCCTGAGAGCACCCATCCGAAAATCGTCTCTTGCGCCAGGAGAGAGCCGAAAATGTTATTCTTGGAGCCGCCTAGAAGCACGGACGGAAGAATGTCAGCTCCAATCAGGACGTCGATTTCGGAGCTCTCGGAGAACGTTGGATCAGCCAGCGGGACGTCAGGAAGTTCCTTCAGTAGGTCTCGTGGAATCGGATACGAGGGGAGCTTCCCGGCTAACTGCGGAAGAACATAAGCTGCAGTTTCCAGCTGCAGCCCGGGTCTGGAAGGCGCTCGGATGGCGAGAGTGCAGAGCTTGGTGGATTGGGCGGCAACTGTCTCGTTGAGCCCAGACACTCTGGTCTGAACTGGCGTAAATGGTGGGCTAATTTGACGGAACAACCTCTCCGTGATGAAGGTTGCCTCGGAACCAGAGTCGATTAAGGCTCGCGCTTGGAAATCGCGGCCTAAATGGCAAATGTTAATGAGGGCTGTGCCCAGTAGAACGGCTCTTGAGCCGGAAGCGAAGCACACTTGCACATCAGTGTGATCTTGAGCGGCGCTCGTGCCCTGTGGAGTAGGCGCCGATCGAGGCCTGGGTGGCGCCGTCGGACTTGGTGCGGTCGCGGAGGGATTATCGCGGTGCAGAAGGGTGTGGTGACGACTGCGGCACGTAAAGCAGCTATGGGCACTAGTGCAATCCCGTTGCTGGTGCCCTCTTGCAAAGCAATTCAGGCAAAACTGCTTTCTTCTGATATAGTCGGAGCGACTATTTACGTCCATCTCGAGGAACCGTGGGCACACGCTAATCGGATGGCTCTCCCTCGAACAGAGATCGCACCCTCTTGGGGCCGGAGCCACTCTGGCCTCGTAGGAATTCAGCCTGCGCACTGGGGCGCTCGCAGCCGTCGGTCTTGGCGGAACTTGCCCTGAATTGCTAGGCCTGATGTCGTCGATCGCTTCCAGAGTGCGATGCCGCTCGGTCAGGAACGAATCTAACTCGTTCCAGGTCGGAATTTCAGCCTTGTTGTGTATGGATTGCTCCCACATCGAAAGTGTGATTTTGGGAAGCTTTAAGGAAACCATATACACTAAGAGACAATCCCACGCCTCGATTTGAATGGAGGACATCTCTAAGGCTGTCAGACAACTTTGGACGGTGCTTTGCAGTTCTTTTAGAGCTGCTCCGGACTCTTGGGGGACAGCCTGAATGTTGAAAAGGATTTTCAACTGGCTGTTGACAAGTAACCGCCGATTCTCGAAGCGGTCGGTGAGGCTTTGCCACGCGGAGATGAAGCCATCATTTGTCAGAGGGGCTTTGGATACGATGGCGTGCGCATCGCCACTTGTTTTGGATAACAAGTGGAACAACTTTTCCACCGGTGTGAGGCGCGAGTTGTGAATATATATCGCGGTGAAAAGGTCTCTGAAGGTGGGCCACCGCAGATAATCGCCAGCGAAAATTTCTGTGTCCACTGGTGGCAATCGACAACCCATGGACGGGGGTGTGGGCATAGGGGCGGAAGCCGGAGTGGACTGGGCGGCGGCCTTTTCGATTATTTCTTGTAACAGGACCACACACCTCGAATAAACGGAATAGCAATAACTGTACTTGGATTCAAGCACATCTGAGGTGGCAGCGCTGTCAGCGGACACGGAAAGTAGGTCGGAGCAGTTTTCATAGCTCTGCTCCACCTTATCCCACAGGGCCCGAATCTGATCCCGATGAACCTTGCACATGGCGGGGGAAAATCGATCGGTTTCAGGGGCGCTCGGAGTGTTGATGTCAGCCTCGAAATGGCTCACACGGTCCGTTGTGGAAATTAACTTGCGGAGGGCGATATCGAGTGCGGATTGAGCCATCTTGGCTACCGACCGAGTGGATCTGGATGAGGTACTGGGGGCAGTGTCGAGTGCCTCTTGACCTTCTGCCCTTGGAGTGGCAGTGGTCGCCTTTGGCTTTACTTGATCAGGCCGAGGAGATACGGACTGGGACCCCTCCAGAGTAATTGCCGGAATCAGGGGAGTCTGTTCCTCGTCTCCCGTGGGCATCCTTGACGTCGAAAGGTCGCGAATCAGTTGGTCGCCGCAGGAAACGGACAAGTCCCGAACTCAATGGTTCGAAAACGTGACGGAAAACAAGTTTTGGAATGGGACTTGGGGTCACTTTGGCAAAGGGGCGCAATAGGAACTGCCAGAAGCCGCGGAATTGTATAACTTATGCAGTACAAAATATCCCAGAAAATTCTCCGCACTCGGAGAGGAGGACAATGTGCTCGCTTACGGTCCCACTGCCAGTGGATGCTGCGGGTGAATTCACGAATTAAATGCCGGGCTCAGGTTCTGAGAGCCTCGGGCACCACCGAGAAAAGAATTGACGAAAACTCGGGAAGGCGGAAATCACTCGAGTAAGGGCGTCGGGCGCCGACTTGGACCAGAAATAAATAAAACAACGAACGTCGACCGGAATGTCGAGGAACAAAAATTCTGTATTTAGGTGTCTCGGATGAGAAAGTTGTATCCGGCTTTGGTCGGCTCAGAACAGGACTAAACAGCGACCCACGAATGTTTGGTTTCTTCCCGCAATAAATGAATTAATCCACCAATAATTCGAAAAAAATTATTGGCCGCAAATAATTAGTTAATAATTCGGAAAATTATTGGCCGCAAAAACTCCACTAAGAATTCGAAAAATTATTGGCCGCAAATAACTAATTAATAATTCGGAAAATTATTACGGAGCCGGAAAGGTGGAATTAAAACCTTGGCTTTTGTTTGGAAGAACACGGGCACTGGGTTCTGCCGCCGGCAAAAACAACCCCAATAAAAAACACAGGTTAATTTGGAAAAGGCGGAAAAAAAGCACAGTCGTAATCGCACCCGTGAATTGATTTGCCGTTTTGTCCTAAACGTTTGTTGTTTTGTCGCGGTTTATATATATATTTTAATATATTTTATATTTTATTTTAATTTATTTTATTTGAATTTTGAAATGTTTATTTATTGGTCGTTCCTGTGTAGGAGGCGGAAAATATATTGTATGGGCATGCATGCATATGGAAATATATGTGTATGTGTAAGGCTTGTGTTTCACAGTGGAGCTTCGAGAAGTGGACTGTATTTGGATTGGCGGAATAGCACAAATTATGTGGAGAAAAAAAATTGCACACAAAAAAAAATATCGCGGCAGCGGCGAACTGTTCGGCGAACAGGGAACTCCCGAAACAATTACTTTCCGGCTGCCTAATATTAATTATGCCTTTTTTTTTCTTCACCACACAATTTCACTTTGCCTTTTGATTTTCGCGGAGCTGCCGATATTTGGCGCGCGAGTATGTGTGTATGTACACCGGAGCAACGGAGGAACGGAGAATCGAAAAAAGCCAGGAATATGGCGACACACACAAAGCGGAGGCGGATAGAAAATTTCCACGAAACGACGAGAATGGAGGAATGGAAATTCCTCAACTGCCGTTGTGTCAGGAAAACTCGGACTTGGAGTCGACACGGAAAAATCTTGCAGCAGAGTGAACGAAATTCAATGTTCGGACCACTGCTGAAGATCGGCAGAGAGGGGGGAGACGGAATGCTCGTACTTATCTTTGGAAAAAAACGCCGATGACTGCTGGTGGGGCGGAGTTGAAAATAATCCGGAATCCAAATCCGGCTCGAAGGACCAAAATGTTGGGGGCGGCGCTTCCTTCCTTCGGGAAAATGGGCTGGATGATGATGAAAAGAACTCCCACGGCGCAAGCGAAAAATATTCCGGAGACGAAATGAAAAGTAGCGGGGGCGTCGTGGGTAAATTCAAGATCAGCTTTATTTCGCTGCATACATGGAACTAACTCTAAGCTTAAGCAAACGGCCCGCTTACTCCGCTAAGCGAGAGCGGCAGCGGCCGATCCGAGTGTTCGGCAACGAAGCCCGAGGCCCGCGCTCGAGAGTGCGAAAGCGCTTAGCGCTGCGGGAGAGCGAGCGCGGGAGAGCAAGAGGGCGAGAGCGGGCGAGCGTTGCTACGCTGGGAGCGCTTGAGCTTTTGGACGCTCAGACGCTCGGTGGGCAGAGGGGGAACAGGGGCCTCCTGGCGTAAACAGGGGCTAATTGGACCTTTAGCCTGAACCTTTATATGGAGTTTCTTTTTAAACCAAGACAAACTGGATCTCTTGGCATATATATATATATATAATTAACCATAATCAAACCAAAATAATTCCTAGTCTAACCACTGCTGTTTATATATATAAGTGAATCATGTTAATTTATGTTTTTGATTGATCTGATTGGGTTTTACTGGGTTTCCCCAATTCTTTGCAGCAAATGCTGGATCAGAAAAGAAAGAGACCCCAGAGAAAGAGAAAAAGAAAAGAAAAGAAACTACAACCATTTGAATATGCACTCACTCGTATAAAATTATGTTTTTGTTAATCCTTAATTTGTATCAGTGTAACTTTTGAGGTGGCGTGTTGAAAATACCAAAAGTCACAGTGATTAAAATCCCAAAAAGAAGGTCACACTTATCTAAGATCTTTTTGGTTTCCTTTCGTATGCTCATGCGTACCCGAATTAATTGCTTAAAGATAACGAGAGCGTGCGGTTGTGAAAAATAAAGAAGTTTAATTAACTAAATCTATAATTAAAGTGTTTTTACTATTTGGCAAATCTGGCTGGCGGCTTCTTGGAGTTTGTATAAACTCTGTTTATATAAATCTCAAAGACCCCATTCAGCCACCGAGCGCCATCGAAGGTGGGCATGGGAGCTTCGGGATCATCCTCCATCCGTGCGTACAATGACTCAACGAGCCGCGCATGCACCATCTTCCACTGCACCTCGGTCATTTCGCCGGCTTCATCGCTTCTGTCAATGAGGGCCACGATCAAGTGTCGTTTGGTCACCTCACCGACTTTTGCAGTTTTTTTGAGCTTCTTCGCCATTTGGGAGGGCCTGCCTCTTTAGGCCCGCGTTGCCGCTTGCTCCCCGGTGCGTCCATAGAGGCGCTTTTGTTGGCAAGCGTCTCCTCCACCTTTTTGGCGAATCCGCCAGTCGAACTCATGTGGGGGAGTTTGGCGAAGTGAAGCCTCCCCTCAGCGATTTTCTCCTCAGCCCAGGTAAGCTTTGCCTTCTCCTCTGGGGATAGGGCGGCTTTCCTGGAGCCGATCCTGGATGCCTTGTAAAGCGCCTTGACCTTCAATCCCTCGCTTGACCGCTTTGGCCCTCCCTGCGCTGGGAGCTGTTGCCTGGTTTTGGTGAGTGGAGGGGCTGCATGCTCTCAAGGTCCGAGTCTGTATCGACTAGGACACGTGAGCGGCTTAAATTCCCCTGCGTAGTTTTTTCGGCAGTAGCGTTGCAACGGACATCAGAGGTGTAACCGCTGGCGACACGCAGAGAGGATTGCTCCCCCCCGTGCCCGCCGGTGGTAGCGGTCACGCCTTCCACCGACGTTTGGACTGACATCCCAGCCCTGGTTTTATCATTTAAACCCTCCACCCATGGCTAACGGCTCACTTCCTTTAGGCTTTTTAGGGCTGATGGAGTTGAACTGTGGCCTTTGCTAGACACTGTATTATCGCGGACGGGGGAAGCAGCGATGCATTACCCGTGTCCGGGCTAATATAGTGCCCATTGCCCAGCCGGCACCCTCGGGGAGGGTTCAGATGGAGGATTTTTGCCAGGCCCGGGTTTACGTTTAGTCTTAACAAAATTATAAAACTGTCTTAAGTCCTCAGAAAACTGGAACCTGCAACGAGTCAAATAATTATTGTAGCACTGCGCGTTATGCACGGTAAAAGTGGACCGAGCTAATAAATAACTAGATAGGACAGTTAGAGAACCGGTACGTTTAAGTGTTTTAAGCTAGATTCAATATAACCTTTTATGCGACCCTTTTCAAAATCGGTAAAAGGTTTTCCGCGGGCCATCTTCAAAAAACTGATTTAAAAAAATGCTTTAAATTTTGCAATATAAAATAAGGGGTAAGGTATTTAATTTTTTTTTTTCGTAACTTTTTTTTATTTTTTATTTTAAAAGTTCAATATCTTAAGAATACTGTGTCCAAGTTTTACATCGATCAGATGAAAATTGACGAAGTTATGCACACTTAAACGAAGGTCGGTTGGTGTTCAATGCATGAAAATCACAAAGTTTAAAGCGCTCTCCTGAAAAATGCCATTTTGAAAATCGGTGTACACGATAACTCAAAATCTTCTGAACCAATCGGTTTGAAATTTTGAACATAACTTCTTTAGGTAATTCTACAGGTACTCACGTCGAGCTTTTTTTAATTTTTAATTTTATTATATTTTTTATTTAACTAATTAACTTAATTTTTTAGTCAAAAATCGGGGTTTTGACTTCCAATTTTTATACAAAATTGGGAACAAATTTAAAAATAAAAACGCTTCGTGAATACCTTGGGAAACTTATTCTTTAACGAATGAGGTAAAATTTTTGTAGATCGGATAAATCTGTGGACTGTTAGGATGTACACCGCAAACCAACTTTTTTTGGAGGCGACACGGGAGACTCCCTATAACTCCTCTGCCTCTAAATATTTTTCAATACAAAAATTAACAAAAATTGTTCAAATGTTGTGTTATTATATGGTATTTAATTCATTAAGCTAATTTTAGCCGTTTCGCCAACCTTAACCTTAACCCGCAAAGGACATTTTAATGCCATATTTATTAATATTAAAAGTTTTTTTTAATATTTGTTTACAAACAGCTGTCCAGTGTGACCAAAGAAAAGCCTTAAACGCCATAAAAGGTACATTTTCATGGCTTTTCCTTTATTTTTTTGGTCACACTGGTTACCGAGCCAAATAAACAGCGATTCCGCTGTTGTTTTAGGGTTTTTAACATTTTATTAATGTATCTATCATTTAAAGTAAAGACCATAACCATTGGTTTTGTGGTTTTTGTGTATTACCTGAACGTCTATCATTTTAGCCATTTTTTTTATGATGCAAAAAACGAAAGAAAGTTCAACTTTGAATGCTCATATCTTCTACAAAAAAATCTTAAAATTGATTTTATTGCAGATTCTGAAACCTTGAAAAATTTTCTGTCGAATAAGTATGGTTAAAATCTTTTTTGCGAACATGACTTTTTTTTGCAACGCTATTTGTTCGAGAGACTCTACTACTTTGCGACGACTCCGAAATGAAGGAAAAACATAAAAATCCATTGCCATGTTAATGAAACGTTCTCAAATTTCGTAACCAATGCCTTAAAATCGGAAAAAATATAGGTAAAACTTGAGGAGCACCTAGAAAATCATCATCTAAGACTGACGATCGCATGGATCATTGGTCAAACGTGACTCGTTTAAGTCTTCCAGGACGATTTCCAATAAAATTGGAAATATTGTGTCATCACAGACAATAGCAAACCTACCAGGTAGGATTGCTCGCAGGGTTCCTTTGCTTCGGTCGACAAAGTTACAGATGAGCAAAATATTTGCTATAAATCGAAGAACCTGGTGCGGACCGGAGGGTGAGAAAAAATGCCTTAATATCCTCTGAAGCGATGAAGCTAAAATAAATTTATTGGGACATGATGCCAAAAGGAAAGATTGCCGTCCGAAAGGAAAAAAATTTGATCCCAGGTACACATTTAAAACTGTGAAACATGTATGGCCCCATTTAATGGAATGGGGCTGCTTTGGTATGGTGTCGGTCCGATTCATCGTATTGACGGAATATCGGGCAGATTTGTCTACCAAGATCTATTAGAGACGGTGATGTTACCATATGCCGAGGATAATATGCCACTTTAATGGAAGTTCCAGCAGTATTATGACCCCAAGCAGGCCTCTCGAGTAGTAAAAAATTGGTTCCGAGAGCATAATGCGGACCTCAATCCTAACAAGAATATCTGGGGTGAACTCAAACGAAAGGTCAGAAAGACTTTCTGACAAAATAAAAATCAAACTTGGGATATAGTCCAAAGAGCACGGTATAATATTCCAATTGGAACTTTTTGCAAGTTAATACCCTCCATGCCAAGACGAATGGAGAAAGTCTTGTAAAATAATCGCAGATATACAGGCTATTTGCTGTCAGATACTTAGTATATATTATATAAAACATGACCAACAAGAAAGGAAGCTAACTTCGGCACGCCGAAGTTTGTATGCCCTTGCAGATTGGTTTTGATATTTATATTATAAATTTAAATGCTGAAAACACACACGAAACAGAGTTTCATTACATTTTACCTAAACTTATTATGTTTACAGTTTGACAGTTAAAGTTTTACATTCCCAGCTTTACATCAGGTGTCCGATTTTCATAAAACTTATACCAAAATTCTGAAATATTATCAAAAGCTCATATCTCAGAGTAGATGAAAAGGGTATAAAAATAGTGAAATATAAATTTATTTTAAACATTTATCTTTGTACACCTATTATTGTGACCATTCAAAATTGCCGGATTTAAGGAAATATTTAATTGAGTTGAATATTAAAGAGTTTTTAAACTTTTTTTAAAGACAATTAATATACGTTTTGAAAAAGCTTTGAGTTGTTGAGATTATAGATGAGATGCATTAGAAATAAAAAGTTAAAAAAGGAAAAAAAATATTATGATGTCCATGAGTGTATATACATATAATACCACGTAGAGTCGAAATAACTAAATAATAACAGAACAAATAACAACGTTTTGCTGATTGTGCCGCTAAAGTGGGTTTTATTGTAACAACATAAAATCAGCATCGAAATACTATAATCCTGGAAAATAACGAGCTTCCAACGGATCCAACAAATTTGTCGGAAGGATTTGCACCTCCAATATGAAGGTGACTAAACTTAAGTTAATGCGATGTCATAAAATGCCTCGATTAGCCTATTATGAATCATATACATTCGGGGCACTGACTTTCTTAAGGGGGGGGTAAGGTATTTAATTTTTTTTATCGTAAACTTTTTTTATTTTTTATTTTTAAAGTTTAACATCTTAAGAATATTGTGTACAAGTTTTACATCGATCAGAGTGAAATTGACGAAGTTATGCGGATTTGAACGAAGGTCGGTTGGTGTTCAATGCATGGGAATCACAAAGTTTAAAGCGCTCTCCTGAAAAATTCAATTTTTCAAATCGGTGTACACGATTACAGAAAAACTACTGGACCGATCGATTTGAAATTTGGCACACACATTCTTTAACTAATTCCTCAGGTATTCACGTCGGCCTTTTTTTAATTTTTATATATTTTTAAATTAAGAAATAACGTTTTTTTTTAGTCAAAAATCGGGTTTTTGACTTTCAAATTTCCTAAAAAATCACAAAAAAACTAAAAAAAAAAAAACGCTTCGTGAATACCTCGGGACACTTATCCTTTAACGAATGAGGTATAATTTTTTTAGATCGGATGATCCTGTGGACTGTTAGGATGTACACCGCAAAACAACTTTTTTTGGAGGCGACTCTGGAGATTCCCTATAACTTCTCTACCTCTAAATATTTTTCAATACAAAATTTATCAAAAATTATTCAAATGTTGTGTTATTATATGGTATTTAATTCATTAAGCTAACTTTAGCCGTTCCGCCACAATAATTTTTTGAAAAGTGGCCTTTTTTGCACCGAATTAACCTTACCCCCCCCCCCCCCCCCCCCTTAATGGTGTTGAAAATAAATTAAATTAGATTACTCAGGTGGACACTCAAAGTGTTGGCGGGACCACAGGCATTCCCGGCTGACTTGCCTCAGACGCAATCATGGTAGAGGTTCTCCTTTGATTTGCGCGGCTTTAAGCTTCCTTAGGAATTAGGAAAGAAAACTGTTACAATTTTCTGAAAAGTTCCATTCAGAGTATTTTGTGTTTCTTCAGGATAGCATACACGTTACAAGTTTCACGGTATGCGTGTTTCTGGAATAAAAAAACACTTATGCAGTGGCCTTCTATAAGTTTCCCAAAGATGGATCTTTGGGGCATTCTCTCAGCTACAGTTTTCGGAGGTTGCAAGCAGTTCTAAAACCTTAAAGGAGGCACTCGTTAAGGAATGGGAAAATACTTATATAAGCGTCCTTCAAAACTTGGTTAATACAATGTCTAAATCGCAATCAACCTAGACGATCCCAGCAACAAAAGGAAGGCACAATCAATATCATACCAAAAAAATTGTTTGGCTATTTTAATCATCAGATCGACTACCTACATAAATTAAATATAAAAATCTAACTGGAAGGAGTTAAAAAAAAATCGAAAAAATCACTTCACATATATACATTTTACTGAGGTAGGTCATGATTGAATTGTTAACCATTCCCTGACGCGTTGGTAAATTGGAAAGTAGCTTTCAGTGTACATCTTGATGTAAAAATTCCAAAAATAAAAGATTTATCTTTTTAATATTCAATAATTATATGGAAAGTTAATTCATTTACTTTTGAACAAACATTCCACACAATTTATTTAAATACAATCCGTTCCGCTCTCTTAGGCAATGAACTCGTATGGAATCGGAGCAAGGGCGATGGGTTCCTCCAGCTTCTTAACGAAGTGAGCCTTCTTAGGCTGTTCAGGCTGCCGCTTAAGATTGACCCACTGGCCCTTCTCCTTAGCCTCCTTCAATAGGCGCTCGTTCTCCTTGACGCGACGAAGGAAGTCCTCACGGCACTTTGAGTGATGAATGTGCTCAATGCGAACATTGACACGCTTGGCAAGAATCTTGCCACGGACACGTTTGTTTACAATCACACCAACTGCGTGCTGTGTAACGTTGAAGATTCGACCAGTTTTGCCGTGGTAAGCCTTGTAAGGCAGACCCTTTTGCACGGCACCATGACCTTTAATATCTACAATGTCTCCAATCTTGAAGACGCGCATATATGTGGACAACGGAATTACTCCATGCTTGCGGAAGGGACGGGAGAACATGTCCCGGGTGCCGCGACGGTAGCCTTTAGAGTTCGTCATTTTGTTATACTGATACCTAAAAAAAAAAGAATTTAGAAACAAATCTCTACAAAGGGGCACTCAAACGCATATATATAAATTCATAATTCGGATTGTTCACCAACCTTTAACGTATCGACGACCACGCGGTTACGAGGTTCAGAAAAGAAAGAAAGATGGCCACCTTTTCAACGTTGCCATAAAGCAAAAAAAATTAATGTTACCATTCTTGCCGGTAATAGTCTATTCACACTGTTCTATATTTTCAGAAAAACGTACAAGATGCCACTAATCATAAACAGAATAACAATAGAAAATCATTTATGTATTTCAATTACGAGACTCACACAACCACCTAGAATTACTAAATATATCGACAACAACAGCTGATCCCATATTTATACGATATTTTTAATCATTTATACTGTCTGCCCACAGTACATTTGTGTGAAACAGTTGGGATTTTTCGCATATGTGAAACAAAACCACAGGATTGCGTCAGATTTGATCATCAATTAATTAAAATGAATTATAGGGTCTTCCCACACACCGTCAAAGCGCATCTACCGTCCGTTGAACAAACGATCCATAAGGTTTTGCTGTTCCGCATATTCCCAAATGGACCGGCATCAAAGCGCATCAAAATCTAACGACCGTTTGTTTCGCGATAGTTAGGCGATAGTTTTTCGGTGCAACTCTGATTTCTTCTTCTTAACAGTGAAAATTTGACCAACACTACGAGAGTGTATACACACACAAATATGGAATTTAAAATGTGGCGCCAAAGCTACAAACATGCCCAAAATAGTTATTGCTGTTTTTTCTGTATATTCTTGCCCCAATTGTTACTATTTAATATAAACTGCTTACCTCTACCTTATTTTAAAGATTTTGGATGCCTATACCACCTATAGACACTCTTCGGGGAATTTGCTCTTTGTTAGAGAAAAATCATTAGAAAAACTAAAATTTCTTGTCATCTAATTCATTTAAATTTAGTGCGGATAAATTCTGACGCAATCTGTGCCTTTTGCTGTTGTACAACAGCCAAAATAGTTGGTAAATGCTCCATTTCAAATTTGCAACTGCCAATTCGACAGTCTTTGTTTACGTATTCATGAGCCACAGCTGATCGATCAGCTGTTCGGATGGCGGATGCGCATTAATGCAGCTCTGTGGGAACACGAGTTTCACTTTTTTTAAAATCCCAACCGTTCCTCACAAATGCGCTATGTGGGAAGACAGTATTATCAAAGACAATAGGAGCCTATAAGATAAGTAACGCCATACAATTTTTTTGCACACGATTTCTTCGTGCTGGCTTTTGAACTGGCTCCAGGCTCTCTTAAATTTTGTTCAAAAGCCAGCGAAGAGAGCGCTCCAGAGCCAGCCGTTCTCCTGTACGCATTCAGCTACGCCGCCGGGTGTTTGTGTGCAAACGGGCCTCAGAAGGCCAATTTCGCAAATAAATTTATTTTCTATTTTAACATCTCTTTAATTTTATATACTTATTGATTTATAAATTAATTTTTTATAATTGATGAATCATAATAATATATTGTTAATTAATTAGTCAATTAAATTAGATAATTGTAAATACATAGGTAATTATGTATGTTCTTAAATCAATTATTTGTATTATTTTGGATATATATTTAATAATAAAATTATATAATATACATACATACAAATAAAATTTAGGTAACTGATTTTCTGGATTTAACTTGTGTACAAATACAATCCATATTTGAGATCAGCTGTTTTTGCTGCCGCTACTATCGCACAGTAGCGCCTTTTCTCATTTAGCGTTGCAAAAATCATATATTTTGAACCAACTAAGATAACCTAATAATTTAAACGGTCAGATAATTGTTGTAAAATATATATATGTACTGCATAATAATAAAAAAAAATACTAACTGTAGCGCTCTCGGTTTTGTGGCGGTTACATTTAGAATTGAAAAAAAAAATTTTTTGATTGATTTTATTACAGATTCTTAATCCTTGAGAAATGTTCTGTCGAATAAGTATGGTTAATAGGGTCTTCCCACACAACTTTAAAGCACATTTACATTCACATCCTCCACACAGCACATTTGTGAGGAACGTTTGGGATTTTTCACAAATGTGATACTCGTGTTCCCACACAACATTAAAGCACATTGCAAATTTGAAATGGAGCATTTACCAACTATTTTGGCTGTTGTACAACAGCAAAAGGCACAGATTGGGCAGAATTTATCCGCAATAAATTTAAATGAATTAAATGACAAGGAATTTTAGTTTTTCTAATGATTCTTCTCTAATAAAGAGCAAATTCCCCGAAGAGTGTCTATAGGTGGTATAGGCATCCAAAATCTGTAAAATAAGGTAGAGGTAAGCAGTTTATATTAAATAGTAACAATTGGGTACATATTGGGGCAAGAATATACAGAAAAAACGCCAACAACTATTTTGGGCATGCTTGTAGCTTTGGCGCCACGTTTCAAAATCCATATCTCATTTGTTCCTCGCCAAGTTTGTTTACATTTTCGTGGTGAATGGTCAAATTAAGAAGAAGAATCAGAGTTGCACCGAAAAACTATCGCCGAACTATCGCCAAACAAACCGTGGTTAGATTTTAATGGCGGTCCATTTGGGAAAATTCGGAACGGCAAAACCTTATGGACCGTTTGTTCAACAGATGTTGCTTTAACGTTGTGTGGGAAGACCCTATAAAATAGTTTTTGCGAACATGACTTTTTCGATTTTTGCAACGCTAATTGTTCGAGAGTAGCTACTGTGCGTTGCCTCCTAACAAGCGGTCGCCAGCACAATATATAAAAATTCAATTTTTTTGGTGCTTTCGCTTGCGTACACATATTCTTGTGTTTACTCGTACAAGCAAACGCATTCTATTTTTAGAACGCGATTGTCGTTGCCATCAAAAATGAAGCCTCATATTGCAAAACGAATGTATGGTCGTGAGGCATCTTGTTAAATCTATTGTCTTTGGTATTATGGACCGTTGGTTCAACGGACGGTGGATGCGCTTTGACGGTGTGTGGGAAGACCCTATTAGTCGCATATGGAATAACCTTTATACATTTAAAATTTCCAGTCAACAATTACAGGTATGTTGAAAAATAGCTAAAAAGCTATCAATGATGGGCATCAGCTGACTACAAACAGTGCTGCACAGTTCTCAAATCCAACACTAGTTCATATTACTCATTTTTATAATATTAGGCTGTTTTTATTGGATCTGTTGGTTTTGCTGGAGTATTGGAAAAGTAACCTTTGGCCCTCTGATACGCAATATTAAAAGAAATTTGGTTGTCCAACAATTGCGAACGATTCCATTAGCTGGTGCACGATTGCACATTAAGGCTAGAACAAAAGCCTGCTGGGAGACTTGGTAACAAGTTGATGACAATTTGGTCGGCGTTTCTGGAGTCTGTTTTCTTTCTGCTCGGACCTTGTAACTCAAATGTCTTCAACCGAAGTCAAGCTGTCGCGGCTATTAATCCTTGCCCAGAAGTTTAATAACTTCTATTTGACTGGTAAGCAAAAATTAACTCTAGGCATTGTCCTTGAAAAAGGGTCTGCTCAATAAGCCTATATACATATGTTTCTATGTACATATATGCATGCATGCATGAGTGGGATGTTTGTATGGTTTACAACCTAAAACTGCAGCGGGACGTGAAGTCTTGCTTGATATTTGTATATCGATTAGTTTGTTTACTTGTGAGTATCTCATCTTCACAACTTTGTACATACATATGTATGTATGAAATGCATGTTCAATGTTGTTTCAATAGAATTTGTTACTTTTAAATACATAAGTATGTATATGTTATCAACCTCCAAAAGTTTCAAATATAGAAAGCTCGACACCAGTTAAAGCTCTTATGCAATAGCATTTTTATCAAGCGAATTTTTAACATACATATGTATATATGTATGTATGCACATGCCTATATTTGCGTACACTTGTTTCTACAAATGTATGCATGTACTTATAATAAATATGGATGAAAAGTTTTCCCACAGGCAATTGGTACATGTAAATATGCCAGTATATAGATACATGTGTACATATATAAAAACATACTATTTGGAAAGATTTTTTTAATTTTGATCTAATTTTTTAATTTTTATCTTGAATATTGTGTCCATACATATGTACATATGTATGGATGTATGTACAGTGGATCGCAGCTTATTTCGTGCAGTCAAGAAACTAAAGTATAAATCATCACTGCTGCTCTACCATAAGAGATATCGAAACAATTTAAATGCAGTGTTTTGAATCAGATATCCTACATTTTAAATTAAAAAAAAATATCTTCCCAATTAATAAGAACAAACAATAATATTAAAAAAACAAATTTATGACCTTTTTTCACGCCGCAGCTTATTTCGTGCAGCTAGTTAAAATGTAAGAAACAATGAATTTTTGGCTTAATTTTTAATTTTTTTTTTTATTTTGGCTTTGGTATTGGTAGCTTATGTATATTTTAAAAGTTTCTTGGCCTGATCACACTAAAATATGAAGTTATGGGGAAATAAGTAAAATAGGATCGCGAATTTCTATTAAAATACGATAATTAGTTCTCTTTCAATTTAAGACAGAAAAAAAATCACCGTGGTACTACGAAAATGTTATTCTTAAATCGCACATATATAAAAACATAAATTAATCGTTTGTCCGTGAAGATTGGGCCAAACATAAGGGCCGAAATGCACCGAATACATTTTTCAGTGAACATTAAGTTCATTACATGGACCAAAAAAAAAGTGAAATCATTAACAAACGTCTGCCAAATTTGTTATATAGATAGAGCACGAAATAAGAAACAAGTGTAGTGCCGATTTAATACGCCTCTTGTTGCAAAAATACATCTATAAGGCTCTAGTAGTATGAAAAGAGCCATTTATAAGGAAACCAGCACAGGAGCAACATCAAAACTTTTCATAGGAGCTTATAATTCGTCCGATTTTCTTTTGGAATGTTTTTATCTTTACCAATAAGTAAAAGTTTAACTAATTTAATCCTGATGACAGTATAAATTATTGGCGGAGACCCAATATTGAGCTAGAAACCAAACACTTGCAAGCTACTCTGAAGCAAGGCGGCGATCGTGTCTTATTTGGGCCTAAATGGCTTCCTGTAGAGTAGGAAACCAAATTTTTTTTGGCAGGATCTTGGAAACCAATATGTTCCCTTCAATATAAAATGTTAACTTCTTTCAAAATGTAGAAAACGTGGTCACACGGGATAGTTTGCAAAACTATTAGTACAGCGGTCTCTACTACTTATCGGACTTTCGGAAGCTTTAGCTCACACAAAACGGTCCTAATGACAAAAAAACAACATCAATGTCACCCAGACATAATCATTATTTAAAATTTTTAGCAAATATTGGACTAGCCATCCCAAAAATTAAAAGTTTTGACCAAAATTATCAAAAAAGTAGTGCCTTAGAGGAATTGATTAAAATTAATCTAGAAACATTAAAAAAACTAGTTAATTCAATTGAAACATCATCTGAAAGGTATTCAGAATAAAATAAGAGGTCACATAAAATTGTTTATATTAAATTAATAAAAATAAGTTGAATCAAACGAAGTGCACGAAATAAGCTGCGGCATGAAAAAAGCCCTCAAATTAGTTTTTATTAAAATACAAAATCGTTTTTATAATTAGGAAGATTGTCTTTGTTCAGTATAAATTTTAGTACAAGTACTAAAAGTACTGCGTTTAAATATTTGGATTATCTTCAATCGTTTAGCCACAGGGACGTTTTAAATTTTCGTTTCTTGACTGCACGAAATAAGCTGCGATCCACTGTATGTATATAGGAACTTTATGGCCATTACCGCAAATACAAGTCATTATCAACTTTAGACATCATTAGCAAAAGCGGAATTGTAAGTTAGACAAATTCCGGGGTATCTGGCGAACTTAAGGTGCAAGTGTGGTTTATTAATCGATTAATGATCAGTATACACTTGCTCTCATATGTCTGCGTACATGACAATAAAAAATCATAATTGACTTTAACGTAAAATAACTCTACTAATATTTTGCACTGAGAATCAAAAATTGGTTTATTCGTCATTCAATTGACGTCGCCTCTTTTTTTTTTTTTTGTAGAATTATGAGCCTAGCTATTTTCTTATAATGACCATTTTACCCAAACCCCTTTAAAAATTGCAGTCTCAAAAGTTACAGAAAAGAATATCGTCATTTATTTACAGATTAGTAACTTGTCGGGTAGCCCTTAGTCTTCAAAACTTCCCTTATCCTCTGCTGTTATTTTCTGCCATTCCTCTAAGATTACAGCCTTTAGCATAGGTTTGGATGTAATGATGCGTTTCCATATACGACGCTCCACAAGATCCCACAAATGTTCGATTGGATTCAAGATTGGTGATTGTGGAGGAGTTCGAAACAGTTTTTTTGTATTATAGAGAAGCCAAAGCTTGACATTGTGGGTGTGTTTCGGGTAGGAAAAATAAAGTCCCCTTCCAGACCTTACCTTTTACCACTTTCAATCAAATTAGCCTTCAGTGTTCACAGTTTATCATCGTATAAACTATAATAACGACCTTAATTAAACTCATTTCTTACAAAATTAAAACAAATTTCGGCACTTTTTGCAAAAACAAAAAATAAAAACTGCTTTTTCAGTGAACAGATATGTTTAATTTTCCATTTATATGTTCTTCGTTTTTAATTAGGAAATAAATAACTGTTTATAATGTTTTAAAAAAACTTAATTTATTCGCCTCCACCAGCATGCCGCTCCAGTAGAGCCAGCGATGGTTTATAGGGGTCATAAAAAAATATATATTTAATATCGGATTAGATGGCCAAGGCAGGGAGAGCTGACAATGGACCTCGACAACATCAAAGGATTCCAAGCCCTAAGTATGTGTTAATGGGGGAGTAGTCTGTCCGTGTGTGTGTTGTGGTTATTTGATTTCCCTTCCCCCTTTCTCGTCGCTGCACGCAAGATTTAGTAAGATACTGGTTGCAATAGGCAAACGCAAAATTCAGGCCACTGCCATAGCCGACGAGCACAGCCGAGCAAATCCGCGTGCGCCTGAGTTTTCCCTAAACATCTCGCGTGATCGTTACATTATGTTCCATTTTACAAAAATAATGCAATGCAATGCTTGCAAATAGGAAAATTAAAAAAAAAAAAAAATTTTGAAGTTGTTCCCATGTCGCACTGCTATTTCAGCAAACACAACTGTATGTACATATGTATAATAAAAATAGTTTAATTATATTGAAAAAAATTATATTTAACTTAGTGGATTAAATTAATTGTTTTAAGTGAGGATAAACTAACAACCAACAATACAATTCCTTTTTTTGTCCCCCTATTTACTTATGACAGCCTGGGACATGCCGTGTTAAGGGGTTATCCGGGTTTTGAAACTTAAAAAAGGTTTTTTTTTTCAAACTATTTTATATAATAGTACAAAGTGTCAGTAATGTTGTCCGAAAATTTTAAGTTGATCAAATCAAAACTGAAGGAATGGGAGAAATTTAAAGCCCAGCACGTCGTATGAGTCACAACTGACAATTCGAAAAACGTTCTCGAAACCACTTTTTCGAAGTCGGTAGTCTCGTTTTCTCGAAAACTATTGCACCGATCGACTTCTGCTTTTGCACACTTCTTCTAGACATGGTTTTGTTGTCGTTGAACGAAGGATTTTTATCTTCAATTACAACTCATTTTATAAAAAAGGCCAAAAATGACGTAAAATATGACACTTTTTATAAAAAGCGCTACCAAAAATTAAATTTTTAATTTAAAAAAATCCAAGCCAGACACACGGCGGCGGCGTAGTAGTCAGAAAGAACCGGCGGCGGCGATTATTTATATGAGTATTTGGCAGGGTATTATAATTTTAGTCAGAAGTTTGCAACGCAGTGAAGGAGACGTTTCCGACCCTTTATTCTCGATCAGCATCAATAGCCGAGTCGATCTAGCCATGTCCGTCTGTCCGTTTCTACGCAAACTAGTCCCTCATTTTTAAAGTTATCTGAATGAAACTTTGCATATAGTCTTCTATATACTCTCACTGCTATATATGTCGGAACGGGACGGATCGAACGACAATATCATATAGCTGCCATACAAATGTTCGACAAATTTTTGGAAAAAGAATTATAACTTGGCTGTTTTTCAATATTATTCCATAATTTTTGATATTTTTATATTATTCCAGAATTTTTGTAAAAATTTTATGAAAATCGGACGACTATATCTTATAGCTGCCATAGGAACGATAGGGGAAGTAATAGAAAAAATTATAACTTTGTTGTTTTTCAACGTATTTTCATCTACTCTGAGATATGAGATTAACTTATTATTATAGAATTTAGGTATACATTTTATGAAAATCGGACAACTATATCATATAGCTGCCATAGAAGCGATCCGTAGATGTAGAGAAAATGTAAAGCTGGGAATGTGTAACTGTCAAACTGTAAACATAATAAGTATAGTTTAAATGTTATGAAACTATGTTTAGTGTCTGTTTTCGGCATTATAATTTATATATACACTACTGGCCGAAATAATAAGTACATGCGTATGTGGTTTGTTTCAAGTCCTATAAAATTTGTTTGATAAACTTAATGAAAAAACCCACTTCATTTTTAGTTTCCGTACTTATTCCAGATAATAAAAATAACTGCCTAAAGGATTTTACATTTCAAATTTAGAGACAAGGGTCAATATTATCCAAAAAGCATGAAAATGGGCTGGCCGAAATAATAAGTACACCCATTCTTCTAAGTCTAGAACTCGGAAGGTATTAGATATTTTTCACTTCTTTCTACTTATAAGTAAACTTAGATTAGTATCCAATAAAACCACACTCGTTTTAGGTAACTTTCGCTATTATTTTTGGCATTCTAGCAGGAAGTCTGTGGCAAGTCAGTACTAGAAGCTGAGACCAGGTTTCTTCAGCAAATTTTCACTAATCTTCAACACTTTAAAATGTTTTGGTTACAATTCGACGTTTTAAGTTTCCCCACAATGTTTAGTTTAGGTTTATGACAGGAGACTGACTTGACCATCTCATAACAGTTACCTCTCTCTTGTCAAAAAGGACCTGTTTGGTCATCCAAGGCCATTTCCGGCGAAATTGACATTTAAATTTGAGCTCGAACAGTTTGTCGTAGACTGCATGAGACAGGATTACAATGACGTATACCCCAAAAAGGTTCTATTACTTCAAGGAAAATTTTTTCAGATGAAGCAAAAGCTTTGCAACATTTTTTTGGTATGGTCTGAACCGGAGGTGGAAACAAAATACTTTGGGGCAATGAAACAAAAATATTTCTTTTTGAAAACGATTCTAGACGGTTTGTACGTCAAACCAAAGTCAAAAAATTCAGCTTTGAAACGCGAAAAAAAAAGTTAAGCCCGGAGACAGATGCATTAAGGTCAGGGGGTGTTTTTCCTGGCATGGCGTTGTGCAAATACATCTCATAAATGGTATTACGACCAAATTCGAAAATAAAACTTTTTTAACTGGCATCTTCTAACCATATGCTTGGGGAAACATGCCCTTCCGATAGATTTTTCAACGAGATAACGATACAAAGTAAACCTTAAAAGTCATCATGGCCTGGTTTAGGGACAAAAAAGTAACCGTCATGGGTTGGAAAAGTCAGTTTCCGAACTCATACCTAATCAAAAATTTATGGGGAATCTTAAAACGTCGTATTGTAACCAATACATTTAAAAATTTTGAAGATTTGTGAAGATTTGCTGAAGAAACATGGTCTGAGTTTCTAGTAGTGACTTGCAACAGACTTCTTGCTAGAATGCCAAAAATAATAGCGAAAGTTACCTAAAACGAATGTGGTTTTATTGGATACTAATCTAAGTTTACTTATAAGAAGAAAAAAGTGAAAAATATCTAATACGTTCCGAGTTCTAGACTTAGAAGAATGGGTGTACTTATTATTTCGGCCAGCCCATTTTCATGCTTTTTGGATAAAATTGACCCCTGTCTCTAAATTTGAAATGTAAAATCCTTTAGGCAGTTATTTTTATTATCTGGAATAAGTACGGAAACTAAAAATGAAGTGGGTTTTTTCATTAAGTTTATCAAACAAATTTTATAGGACTTGAAACAAACCACATACGCATGTACTTATTATTTCGGCCAGTAGTGTATATAAAAGCAATCTGCAAATGCTGCGCCGGTGCCGCACCAGCGGCGCGCCGTTATTTTCATAATTTGGCGGCGGCGCACAGTAGCACCTCTCGAACAATTAGCGTTGCAAAAATCAAAAAAGTCATGTTCGCAAAAACGATTTTAACCATACTTTAACCATACATACAGGAAATTTAACAAGGATTCAGAATCTGCAATAAAATCAATTTTAAGATTTTTTTTGTAGAAGTTATGAGCATTTAAAGTTGAACTTTGTTTCGTTTTTTGCATCATACAAAAAAAATGTGTAAATTGGTCGACTTTCAGGTAATATTACAAAAAAACCATAAAACCAATGGTCATGGTTTTTACTTTAAATGATAGATACATTCATAAACTATTAAAGAACCTAAAAAAAACGACACTTTGGTTTGGGCCTCTACAGGTAAATCGCTACCTGCCAGGTGTAAATTTTTTTCACCTTTTTCTGCCTAAAGTAGTCTATATCTTCTGACGCCAATGAAAGCCACTGACTACACTATGACTACAAGTTCCGTGGATCTTTCCTGGATCAGAATTAACTTTCATCGGCTGCGTCGAGCTGCGTCTGCGGAAATGCAACGCAAAAAACCAAAACAACTCAGAGTAAAATATACCAAAATACCGACACAATTTCATACATTTCAAGAAATATACTAACTGTAGCGCGTGGCGATTACACTTCGGATTAAAAAAAAAAAAATTTTTCAGTTTTCAAATTATTTTTATTTGAGCAAATACATAAAAATAAACATAAAAAATTAAATAAAAATTTTTGTTTAAAAATTGTTTTCATTGAAAAAAAATTATTTTTTCACTTTGATACCCTTTAAAAAGGCGTATTTGTGGGCGTGGTACTTTATGCAGTACATATATATATTTTACAGCAATTACCTGTCCAATGCTGTTTAAATTATTCGATTACCTTATTTGGTTTAAAAGATATGATTTTTGCAACGCTAAATGAGAAAAGGCGCTACTGTGCGGCGCGTCAAATAAAGCAAAAAATCGGCGGCGGCGTGGCGCGGCGGCGTGGCGCGGCGGCGTGGCGCGGCGGCGTATATGTCTACTGCCTACCGCAAGGACATAATTTTTTGTGGGGTTAAGTTCAAGCCTGCCTCAACGGCAAATTTTTTAATATTTTTTGCTTAAATTTTTACACAATGCAGTTCAAACCTTATATTTTAATGAACCATAAATGAAATTTAAAAAATTGTCAAATGATCTTTTAAAAAAATCCACGAAAATAGGCCTTTTTTGTGCTTCAAAACCGGGATAACCCCTTAATTTAATCAGTAATTTGTATGGACTGTCATCGATGATTCATTAACAACACCGACCTGTAATTTGATGAATTACTGATGACAGGTACTGAAGACTACATCGATGGTACTCTATGTTTTTATACCAGTGCTCGGCACGATCACAATCGCAAGCCAAAAGCGCATTTGTGTGAGTGAGTAACGGAGCAAGAACGACGTCGTGAGAGAGTTCCAAGAATAAATGACCAGATATGAGAAAATAATATACAGTGAGTCACAAAAGTATTCGTTGCAAAGGAGGTCTAGAGGAAAATGTCAATTTTCACTAGCTTAAAGCTTCAAAATGTGAAAACATGGATTACTATCCCAAAGATTTATATTTTGTTGAGCATATGACAAAAAAAAAAACGTAGAGAAAACGTTTTTAATAACAAGCTACAGACAAATACATATATTAAACTAAATCGATTTTTATGCTCACAAAAGTATTCGTTTCTGAGATTTTTTTTTTGTTTTTTTATGGGTTAGTGCAATTTTTTTCAGGATTCTTGTTGAGATTACATTTTAAAATTGAATTCGTGGAAAAACACAACATTTAAGCGTCATTGTGGGTCGTAATCAATTACAAAATGCCGAAAACTACGGAGTTAAAACATTTTTCAGAAGAAAATTATTTTACACCCACACAATGAGGGTTGATCCTTTAAATATATTTCTGGTATGTTTGATAATAGTCCTCTTACCATAATAAGCGTAGTTTTTCTACTGAAATCAAGAAATTTCCTGGAAAATAAAAAAATTGACAATCAGAGAAGATAGGACAATTCTTAAAAAAAAACTGCAAAAACATAGATTTATAGGCTGCAAAAATTAACATCGCCATGACCACATCCTAAGGAACAAATGTATCCACTTAAACTATCGGAACAGTTCCTAAAAGCCATGATGAGGATGGTAGAAGCCCTAAAATAAAATCCTTGTTTTCACCTATCAATATGCCGAAGCTATTTTTTTTGATATAGCGTATTTGAACCAAATTTTAGAGTATTCAAGGTAAGTAATATTAAGGGGGGGGGGGGTAAGGTTAATTCGGTGCAAAAAAGGCCACTTTTCACAAAATTATTGTGGCGGAACGGCTAAAGTTAGCTTAATGAATTAAATACCATATAATAACACAACATTTGAATAATTTTTGATAAATTTTGTATTGAAAAATATTTAGAGGTAGAAAAGTTATAGGGAATCTCCCGAGTCGCCTCCAAAAAAAGTTGTTTTGCGGTGTACATCCTAACAGTCCACAGGATCATCCGATCTAAAAAAATTATACCTCATTCGTTAAAGGATAAGTGTCCCGAGGTATTCAGGAAGCGTTTTTTTTTTTTTTTTAGTTTTTTTGTGATTTTTTAGAAAATTTGAAAGTCAAAAACCCGATTTTTGACTAAAAAAAAAAACGTTATTTCTTAATTTAAAAATATATAAAAATTAAAAATTAAAAAAGGCCGACGTAAATACCTGAGGAATTATTTAAAGAATGTGTGTGCCACATTTCAAATCGATCGGTCCAGTAGTTTTTCTGTAATCGTGTACACCGATTTGAAAAATTGAATTTTTCAGGAGAGCGCTTTAAACTTTGTGATTCTCATGCATTTAACACCAACCGACCTTCGTTCAACTCTGCATAACTTCGTCAATTTTCCCATGATCGATGTAAAACTTGGACACAATATTCTTAAGATATTAGGCCTTAAAAATAAAAAATAAAAAAAAATTACAAAAAAAAAAAAATAAATACCTTACCCCTTAAGTAAAAAAGGTTTTCAATGTTTAGGGATCGGATTGAGAAGGGATAGTTTGCCGCAAGCCCGGAAAAGCCCTCAAGTTAAAAAATTATACAGCAACAGTAAAGCACGTCAGAGGTTCTGTTCTAGTTTAGGGTGTCTGTCCGCCCCAGGAGTTGGAAATATGTTTTTTTTAGACAGGATAATAATTGCTGATATATATTTAAATATATTAAGGTGTATTTTACTCTCTAGTGGCACCCTAATGTGTCCAGAACCCGACAAGTTCAATTTCCACCAGTACAATAGCGCCAAACAAACGACTTTGAAAGTCAAGATGTGGGTGTTGTACTATTGAAACCAGACTTAAACTCCATCACAGAGCCCATACGTTAGCCATACTGAAACTCTATGACACCATCTTAAGCTAAAGTTCCAGGAACAGCGGATTTCTGCTGAAAAAGGAACTTAAAGATATAATGCGGAAGAAATGGTCGAATATATCCTAAAATAGGTGCCCAAAATGGGTAGAGCCAAAGACAATAGAGTTATAAGATAGGTAACGCCATACGATTTTTTTGCACACGATTTTTTCGTGCTGGCTTTTGAACTGGCTCCAGGCTCTCTTAAATGTTGTTCAAAAGCCAGCGAAGAGAGCGCTCTAGAGCCAGCCGTTCTCTTGTACGCATTCAGCGACGCCGCCGGGTGTTTGTGTGCAAACGGGCCTCAGAAGGCCAATTTAATTTCGTAAATAAATTAATTTTTTATTTTAACATCTCTTTAATTTTATATACTTATTGATTTATAAATTAATTTTGTATAATGTATGAATCATAATAATATGAATTAGATAATTGTAAATACATATGTAATTATGAATGTATTTAAATCAATTATTTGTATTAATTATTTTATTTAATAATAAAATTATAAAATATACATCAGAGCTTGCAAAAAACTGTCGACCGTTTCTAATTGTCTGCATATATCTGTCTCTCTCTCACTCTTTACGAAAAGACTCAGAGAGCACCCGTTCATGAGTTCTTGGAATCAGCTCGCGCGCGTTCAGAGCGAACTCGTTTTTTTCTATTCTGCTTTGTTTCGGTTGTCCCATGAACCGTGGTCAGTGAACAAAAGTCTTTTGCGTATGTATTGGTATACATTCACACGCATAGGCAAGCAAATCGTTAAACGTTTAGTTGGGATTTAAAAACAAAGTTGTCTAAAACTTTTCTATTCTTTTTAATAGCATTTTGTTATATGGACACTTGTTCACAAAAATAAATAAATAAAAAAAAAAACAAACAAAGGTGAAGACCGTTCGCGCTGAGCTGTTCGGTCCCTTGGTCTTTTGCTGGCTCTCTGTGTGCGAACGTTTCTCGTCCCGCTCTTTACGCACGGCTCATTGAAAGGCCGAAGCAAAAAGAGCTCAACGAAAAGCGTTCAACAAAAAACCGAAATGAAGACAGCAAAACTCCCTTGCTCTGAACGAGAGCGAGAGAGTATGATCTTTTTCGGTTTTGCTCGCACCGAGAGCACAGGAAAAACCCCGTCGACAGTTATTTGCAAGCTCTGATATACATACATACAGATGAAAATAAAATTTAGGTAACTGATTTTCTGGATTGAACTTGTATAAAAATACAATCCATATTCGAAATCAGCTGTTTTTGCTGCCCCTACTATCGCACAGTAGCGCCTTTTCTCATTTAGCGTTGCAAAAATCATATATTTTGAACCAAATAAGATAACCTAATAATTTGAACAGACAGATAATTGTTGTAAAATATATATATGTACTGCATAATAATAGAAAAATATACTAACTGTAGCGCTCACGGTTTTGTGGCGGTTACACTTAGAATTAAAAAAAAAATTTTAATTGATTTTATTACAGATTCTCAATCCTTGAGAAATGTTCTGTGGAATAAGTAGGGTTAAAATCGTTTTTGCGAACATGACTTTTTCGATTTTTGCAACGCTAATTGTTCGAGAGGCGCTACTGTGCATCGCCTCCTAACAAGCGGTCGCCAGCACAAAATATAAAAATTAAATTTTTTGGTGCTTGCGCTTGCGCACACATATTCTCGCACACATACGCACTTGCGTGTTCTTGTGTTTACTCATACAAGCAAACGCAATCTATTTTCAGAACGCGATTGTCGTTGCCATCAAAAATGCAGCCTCATATTGCAAAACGAATGTATGGTCGTGAGGCATCTTGTTAAATCTATTGTCTTTGGTAGAGCCAATGCAAAGACGATTATAAGCTATTAAATAAAACAAAAGATTGCACATAATATATAACACAATAAAAAAATAATAAATATTTAATGCCGAAACAAAAAAACGAATACTTTTGTGACATGAAATTTTGTAGTTCAAATGAATTTCTTAGAAAAAAACAGCAATGAAGCTAGTTTTTTAACAACTTTTTGTTGTTTTTCTAATGTTTAATATCTGAGTAACATAAAATAAAAACTAAAATGATTAATTTGATACTTAATCATTAAAAAAATAACATAATTATTCGTTGGGTACCTTGCAACGAATTCTTTTGTGACTCACTGTAGCTAGCATTTGATTTTCTATGTAAAACCAATAGCTATTAGTATTTAAAATAGCTATTTTCAGCTAAAATTGGCTGATTTAGCCAGAGCCATATCATTTGACAGCACTGATGCTTTGAGCAGCTGAGCCGACGATATTTGCTGAGGCCACACGAATTCTTCACACTATCCATGTGCTGGCAGCGCTGCTGACAGAGGCTTTGCCAAAGCCATGGATTGCGACGCGCCGAGCACTGTTTTATACCCTTGCAGGATATTATAATTTTAGTTAGAAGTTTGAAAGAAGTATATATATCCTTCATTAACATCAACATCATCAGCCGAGTCGATCTAGCCAAGTCCGTTTGTCCGTTTCTACGGAAACGAGTCTCATTTTTAAAGCTATCTGCCTTTGACTACTCTCACTTATACACTGCGCGTCACCAGGTTAGCACCACCTGTTACTCTTCTCTTTGAATTATTCTATCTTTTTATACCCTTGCAGGGTATTATAATTTCAGTCAGAAGTTTGCAACGCAGTGAAGGAGACGTTTCCGACCCTATAAAGTATATATATTCTCGATCAGCATCAATAGCCGAGTCGATCTAGCCATGTCCGTCTGTCCGTCCGTCCGTTTCTACGCAAACTAGTCCCTCAGTTTTAAAGTTATCTGAATGAAACTTTGCATATAGTCTTCTATATGCTCTCACTGCTATATATGTCGGAACGGGCGGGATCGGACGACTATATCATATAGCTGCCATACAAATGTTCGATAAATTTTTGGAAAAAAAATTATAACTTGGCTGTTTTTCAATATTATTTCATCATTTTTAAGATATAGCCATTTTATATTATTCCAGAATTTTGGTATGAATTTTATGAAAATCGGACGACTATATCTTATAGCTGCCATAGGAACGATCGGGAAATTAATAGGAAAAAAACTATAACTTCGTTGTTTTTCAAGGTTTTTCCATCAACTTCGGGATATACGCTTATTTTATTATTCTAGAATGTTTGTATAAATTTCATAAAAATCGGACAACTATATCATATAGCTGCCATAGAACCGATCCGCAGATGTAGAGAAAATGTAAAGCTGGGAATGTATAACTGTAACTTCTTCCTTCATCATCCTTCCTTCAAAGTGAACGGACGTGTTTTTTTCTTGCGCTCCCGATTTGTGTAGAATTTGTCTATAAACCTCCGGGGTTTACTAACATTTAATATTTGGTGTTTCAAATAATTCCCGTTCACTTCGCGTGTGCATGCTACTTGTTTATTTTGTGCTATTTAATTCAATTTAAATTGCATTTTAGTTTGGGCTGCTGCGGTTGCTTTGCATTTTGCTCTTTTTGCTCTTTTTGCTCTTTTTGCTCTTTTTGCATTCCCTTTTGTGCCTTTAGCGTTTGTTGTTGTTTGCGTTGCCGCGACAGCTATAAACGGTTCTACTCAGCGCTTATCTCTCGCTCTCCTGCTCGTTGCCCCCCCGCTCATCAAGTGCCGCTGCATTTAATCCCTTGCGCCCTCTCTTAAATATCGAAGTACAGTGGTAAGTCGTTACAATGTCCCATAATATGGTCTGCTTCGCCAAAAACTGTAAGAAAAATATTACTTACGGTGAACTCACCATCACCTGTTGGCTGTGTGACAACATAGTACATGCCAAGTGCATTGGCGTTGTTGCACGGACAGTAGATGACGTGGCCAAAAATATCGGCGTACGTTACTGCTGTGAGGCCTGCCGCGAGGTGGAGAGGGAAATGATGTCTTTTATGCGGCAAACCAGGGGTGGTTTTAAAGAGCTATTATTGAGTTTTCGCAAAACTCAAGATATGCTCTTGGCGCTGGATACTCAATTTAATAGCCTCAAGCTGTTAAATGAGTCTCCTAGGCGCAAAAAAACCGCAACTGGTGGGCAGCACATTGGCGGATCCCAGCCACCAGTGATAGGCACTGCACAGCAGCCTCCCTCGACTCTGCCCCCGACCCCTGGACAAATTCCAAGAGTCCTGAGATCGAGCGCTAAAAAAGATTCGGTACCCGAATGCGTCGCGGGTGCGACCGTGCCCCCGGTGTTGCCCAGTTCCGTTTTGTCCACTGGGGGGTCCCAACTGTTGTCTCAGCCCTCTCAGAGCCCTAATCCCAGTCCCTGCCAGGGTATTAGGCCCGGACTACCGGCCGAAAGTGGTATGTCGGCTCAGTCTGCCGTGCCAAAACCCCTTACGGCAATTCCACCAACAAAACAGTTATTTGTTTCTCGGCTTTCCCCTGATCTGACATCGGAAGATGTCATAGCTTTTATCCAAGGCAAAGTAAAAGTCGATAGGGAAAAAATTAAGGTGGAAAAATTTAAATTTTCCTACCCCAGGAACATTTCGTCTTTCAAGATAAATGTTCCTGACGAAGTCTTTGGCACTCTATGCTCGGCCGAAACCTGGCCACAGTATGTGGTTGTCAAAGAGTTTGAAGGTACGAAAAAGAAAAAGCGGCCTGTAGGAATTACTCTTCCTAGGCCAGATTTGCCCAATGCTCCGTCTACGTCTTCCAATTCCGTCCCAAAAAACTAACCATTTCCCTTGGTATTTCCTATCAGAATGCTAGAGGCTTACGCAGTAAGCTTCCTAAATTGTATTCTGACAGCGTCGCATTTGCTTCCCAAGTTATTGTGTTCACAGAAACCTGGTTAAAGCCGGAGATTCTGAGCTCCGAAGTTTTTCCAGCTGCGTTCACAGTATACCGGCTAGATCGGCCTATCAGACGTGGGGGAGGTGTCCTTATAGCGGTCGACTCCACTCTCACATCCGAATTAATAATTTTCGAGGAATCCAACAATGTTGAATTTCTTTGCGTGAAGCTATCAGTTAATGGTAGCTCCATTTTTGTTACATGTTCCTACATTCCTCCATTGTCGGAACTTCCTATTTATTGGAACCATCTTTCCGCTATTCAGTTGGTCTCCAAAAGACTTTCGGATAGGGACCATTTAGTTGTTCTTGGTGATTTTAACATCCCAGGGGCTATTTGGACCCTAGATAATTCCACAAATACACTTCTTACGACAACACATCATGATTTTATTGCTGGCTTGTTTGACATTTCGCTGTCCCAAGTCAATCATGTTCGAAATTCCTTAGAGCGCTTGCTTGATCTTTGTTTTGTCTCAGATCCTGAAAGAGTTAGTTTAGCTAGGGTGGCGCCCCTGACGCAACCCGAAGATCCCTATCATCCCACTTTCGATGTGACTATCGACATGGGGACTGTTTCACGGAATAAATCTGATAGTCCAGCCCAAGAAGTCTTCTGCTTTAGCAAGACAGATTTCGTACGGCTGAATAATTTCATAATTAATTACAACTGGTCCGACCTATACACATGCACTGACATGGCGGAAGCCGTGGGTATTTTTTATCGTGTTATGAATTCATTTTTTATTGACTGTGTTCCGTTATACTGTCCGTCTACATCAAACAAGCCTCCTTGGTTTACCAAAGAGTTGACCCGCCTCAAAAATAGAAAATCAAATCTATATGCTAAATATCAACGTACCGGTTCTCCGATTGCCCTATCTAGTTATTTATCAGCTCGATCCACTTTTACTGTGTGTAACGCGCAGTGCTACAATAATTATTTGACTCGTTGCAGGTCCCAGTTTTCTGAGGACCCAAAACAGTTTTATAATTTTGTTAAATCCAAGCGTAAATCCATTACTCGTCCGTCCTCGCTCTCTTTTGGTAATTCAACAGCAGAAAATGATCAGGCTATAGCCGATCTTTTTGCTCAGTTTTTTGAAACCACTTACTCCAACTCAATAGACCCAAATCAGGCTTATCCTTACATTATCCCGAAATCGAACCAAATCTTCAGTCCTACCATTAACGAAAGCTCTCTTCTTAGGGATCTTCATCGTGTTAAGCCAGTTTTTTTTACCAGGTCCCGACGGAATACCAGGCTATGTGCTTAGGAATTGTGCCGAAGCCCTGTGCAATCCACTTCTCAAATTGTTTACCTTATCCTTAGAAACCTCCCACTTTCCCCTTATTTGGAAGGAATCATTCGTTAAAAAAGGTAGCAAATTGGATGCCAACAATTACAGAGGTATCTCTAAGTTGTCGGCCATCCCTAAACTGTTCGAAAATGTTATTACTCCTCATCTGCAGCACCTGTGTAGGTCAATTATTTCTCCATGTCAACATGGTTTTATTAGACGAAGATCAATTACAACGAATCTGTTGGAGCTTACTTCCTTTATTATAAAGGGATACCGAAATAACTTTCAGACAGATGTAATCTATACTGATTTCAGTAAAGCATTTGACTCTGTTAACCATTCCCTTCTTGTTCGGAAACTCGATTTAATGGGATTCCCGACTGATCTTCTTAATTGGATCTCAGGTTATCTAAATGGCAGGACGCAGAAGGTCCTTTTCGAAAATAAACTATCTAATGTTCTTAGGGTTACATCTGGCGTCCCGCAAGGGAGTCATTTGGGTCCCCTACTGTTTACATTATTTATCAACGATCTGCCCGAAGTTTTGACCAACTCCAGAGTACTTATGTATGCTGATGACGTCAAGCTTTGTGTGCAATATAATGATGCTACTTGCCAATCAGACTTACAGACAGATCTTAACAATTTTCAAACATGGTGCTGCGTGAACCTATTAAACTTAAACGGCTCTAAGTGCAAGCTAATGACATTCTCCCGTGTCACTCCTAAGCCTGCAACTTATACGCTAAACGGCTGCTCTTTGGAAAAAATTAATATAGTTGATGATTTAGGTGTCCGGCTGGATCCTAAACTCGACTTTATCGATCATATTTCGTGCATGGTGAATAAAGCCAGGGGCGTGCTTGGTTTCATTAAACGGTGGTCTAAGGAATTCAATGACCCCTATGTCACAAAAACGTTATATACTTCACTTGTTCGTCCTATCTTAGAATATGGATCCTGCGTTTGGAGCCCTCAGTATGGCGTCCATAGTAAACGCATAGAATCGGTTCAAAAGAACTTCTTACTTTTCGCTTTACGCGGTTTAAACTGGGATGCAAACCAGAGGTTACCGTCTTATTCTAGTAGACTCTTACTAATTAACTTACCCCCCTTATCTGATCGTAGAACCATGCTAGGTATTACATTCATATACAACTTAATCCGTGGTGACGTGGAAAGTACTGACTTGCTCGGTCAGCTAAATTTTCACGTACCAATAAGAAACACTAGATCCTTTTTACCATTAGTTTTGCCCCACTGTAGAACATCCTTTGAACTGCATGAACCCTTTAGAGTCCTCTGTGCAAATTATAACGATTTGTACACAATAATATCTAACGTTGATAGCCTCCCAAAACTAAAAACTTCAATCTTAACCTACTTACGCATGCAAGCAACCAATCCGGCAGTACGCCAGTAGTAGTCTCCCCGCATCCTTTTTTTTTTAAGTCCTTCGCGTTTTACTAATTACTAACAGAACAAGCACGTGCTTGGTGTCGCAAGTTCCACTTGATATGTACTGTACATAGTGCATCAACGTCTTGCAAATAACTATCAAACTGTAAGCATAATAAGTATAGGTAAAATGTTATGAAACTCTGTTTAGTGTCTGTTTTCGGCATTATAATTTATTATATAAATATGAAAACCAATCTGCAAGGGTATATAAACTTCGGCATGCCGAAGTTAGCTTCCTTTCTTGTTTTGTAATGATCTTAAATTGGTAATTTGTTTTGCTTTATGTAAATAAATGGTTTATCTCTTATTAAGAGTAAAATGAAACATGTGAGATTAAGCGTTATATTTTTAATTTTACTTTGTTCTATTTTCGCCGAAAAAGTCTTCTTTCTTAATTTGCTGAGCACAGGAACCATTTTTGTTTTGCTGTTAAATTAAACATTATTCTTTAATTTGTCATACAATATGGGCAGGGGAACGATCTTATCTTCGGAGAAAAAATTTAAAATCGTATCGTTCATATCATTATTATTTCTATGATTAACGCAAGGAAGAGCATCATCTGGATCGCTTACGTGAGCCCGGTACATAAAACTATAGATTCAACAGAAAAATGTCAGTGTCCTGAAGTGGCCCCCATACTCCCCAGACTTGAAAAAAATAGAAAAAGTCTGGTGGTAGTTAGTTGTGTACGAGGGTGGCATGCAATATGCTACCAAGGAGGATGTAATTTTCAGTATAAAACAGGCCTGGCCAACAATAACGTTGGGATATCTAAAAAACTTGTTTGACTCTCTCCCCAATCGAGTTTGCCAAGTCCTTGTTAGCAAGAGAGGGACAACTCATTATTCAATTTCCTTAAAAAATGTTTAAACTTAGTTATAAAACTGTTAAGGGTCTATTCTGATTAGTTTGAAAAGAAATAGAAATTTTTTTTGCATTTTTTTGATAGTTATAAGTGTCTAGAATATCATACTAAAACGGCAAATCGAAATACGTAATAGTTTAAACGTTATGAGCCTCCGAGCCGGCCGACTTAAAGGAGCTACAGAGCAAACATAAAACTTTAAACGCGTTTTCTGGAAAACTACATTTTTGGAGCTGGCGACCGTCCTATCTACGTCAATTTTTAACGAATCTTATGTTTTTTTTTTAAATACTCGTAATGAAAGTGTCCATGGAATAGACTAGAATTACATTGATAAGTTATACATTGAATTTTTAATCAACAAGAAAGTAAAGAAAATTTTCACGAAAAATTAATTTTTAATCGCCGCCATTTTTTTATTTTTTATTAAACTTTTATAATTCTAGTCTATTCCATAACCAATTCATACTAAAAGAGAGCATCTTTGAATTTTTTGTTTCAGTCGATTTCAACGTCCTGCAGGACGGTCGCCAGAGGGGTTCCTTTTTTGCTATATCATCTCTAAACTATGATAAATATATGTGACAAGTTTGAACTTTCTATGTCTTTTTCTTTGTACAAAAAAAAATTTTTTATTGATTGAAATTTATCGAAAAAAGTTAAGTTAATGTAGATGGTGCTTTCGTTTTTCTTTCGAATAAACCTGTTACTTTAGTATCTAATTTATTAAAAATCAATAAAAATTCCAACTGCTTTCTAGTATATGATTTTATTTGGAGAATCAATCGAATTATATTGGAAAAAATTGTACAATTCAATCTTTAATAGTTTTGATAATATTTCACTTCAAACGAGAATACCAAGGGGGCGCTAATCTGATGACCCGCAGTATATATGTAATAACAGACTGAATCTGACGACTATATTATATAGCTGCCATAGAAGCAATCAAAAATTAAAAAAAAAGTATAGCTTTGTGTTTTTAACATATTTTAACCTAACCTAAGGTACGGTAATTTTATATTATTCTAGATTTTCATTTACTATTTTATAAAAATCGGACTATTTTATCATATATGTACATACAGTGGCGAGCACAACTGAGTGTATGTTCACGATTCTGACTTTGGCCATCAATAAAAATCAAACCACACAAGAAAATCCAAAAATTTTTTTTCTATAATTTTTCTTAATTAATTTTTAGTTATTTTAAGAAAGAAACAGCAACTTATCAAATAAATTCAAATATTTAGAATAAAAAAACGAAATAAACTCACATAAACTCAATTTTGCACGTTTTACCTACTTGAACCTTTTTTCGCTTTCCACATCTTTTATAAACTAAATTTTATGTTTTTTGTAAAAGATCTAACTCTATAATTGTTCAGTTATATTTTTGGTGGTTGTAGATCAGTTTAAAACGTGTTTTTGAAGACCGAAGCTGTATTTGGAAACATATAATACAAATATATTCATAAAAGGCCAAAAATATACAAAATTTTTGGATAAATTAAAAATAATGTTGTGAATCTGACAAAAAATAGCAGTTATACTCGAAAAGTGACAAAAGGACTTGGTATTTTCCAATTTCCATTCAGAAAAGTCGAAAGTTAACCCCCAAGCTGCAAGTCGTTGGCCGGAAAATATTATTAAAGGACTGAGGTGCTCGTCTAATATTGTCCCAAATGCTAAATAATAAGCTTTTAATGCGAAAGGGTGCTTGTCTGACCATAAACAAAAATGTGTGGACATGTAAATTTCCAATATGCCAATTTCTTTGAGTTCGATCGCCTGGTGGAATCAAACAATACGGTTTTTTATGACTGTGAAAAAGGTTAAACATTAACTCATCAGACTAGTCAACTTGTTTTTAATCGTCAATGATCGAATTTAGGTGATTTTTAGTTAATTTTAAACGATCTTTTGCATTCTTATTGGAAAACGCAGGCTTAATTTTTTTTTTACGCTCGATATGTATCCGATGTCCTGCAATGCTCTTCTAGCAGTCCATTTGCTGACATTTTTGTTTATGCAGCTTGCAGCTTGGGGGTTAACTTTCGACTTTTCTGAATGGAAATTGGAAAATACCAAGTCCTTTTGTCACTTTTCGAGTATAACTGCTATTTTTTGTCAGATTCACAACATTATTTTTAATTTATCCAAAAATTTTGGATATTTTTGGCCTTTTATGAATATATTTGTATTATATTTTTCCAAATACAGCTTCGGTCTTCAAAAACACGTTTTAAACTGATCTACAACCACCAAAAATATAACTGAACAATTATAGAGTTAGATCTTTTACAAAAAACATAAAATTTAGTTTATAAAAGATGTGGAAAGCGAAAAAAGGTTCAAGTAGGTAAAACGTGCAAAATTGAGTTTATGTGAGTTTATTTCGTTTTTTTATTCTAAATATTTGAATTTATTTGATAAGTTGCTGTTTCTTTCTTAAAATAACTAAAAATTAATTAAGAAAAATTATAGAACATTTTTTTTTGGATTTTCTTGTGTGGTTTGGTTTTTATTGATGGCCAAAGTCAGAATCGTGAACATACACTCAGTTGTGCTCGCCACTGTATGTACATAGCTTCCATAGAACAGATGGAACAATTTTTAGAAAAAGAATTATAATTTTTTAAATTTTTGACATATTTTCATAACTTTTAGATACTGCTATTTCGTATAATTTAGGAGTTTCTGTTTTTGGTATAAAGAAAATCGGACACTATATCTTATAGTTGTCATAGGAACTATCAATAAATTTTTAGAAAAAAATTATTGCTTCCTTGTTTTTCAATATATTTTCGTCTTTGAAATTTGGTAATTCATTATTATTTTAGAATTTCAAGTTTAATTTTATGAAAATTGTATCATATACCTGCTGAAAAATGTTAAGATGAGAATGTAAAACTTACAGTAAAATTGTAATTATGTAAATCTTATGAAAGTTGTCATTGCTTAGTTTATGTTTAGCATACATATATTTATAATTGATTCCTGTCCCTAAATTTGAAATGTAAAATCCTATTGACAGTTAGTCTTATTGTCTGGTATAAGTACGAAAACTTAAAACAAAGTTGTTAAATAAATTTTATAGGACTTGAAACTAACCTTATACGCATGTACTTAATTTTTCGGCCAGTAGTGTACATATTCTTAGGCTCAAAATTTACTCAAATTTTCACAAACAGGAAACCTTTATCCAAGTTTTGATAAACATAAAAAATATTTTTTAAAATCGATATATCGATATTTTTATACCCTTGCAGGGTATTATAATTTCAGTCAGAAGTTTGCAACGCAGTGAAGGAGACCTTTCCGACCCTATAAAGTATATATATTCTTGATCAGTATCAACAGCCGAGTCGATTTAGCCATGTCCGTCTGTCCGTCCGTCCGTCTGTCCGTTTCTACGCAAACTAGTCCCTCAGTTTTGAAGCTATCTGAATGAAACTTTGCATCTAGTCTTCTATATACTCTCACTGCTATATATGTCGGAACGGGCCGGATCGGACGACTATATCATATAGCTGCCATACAAATGTTCGATAAATTTTCAGAAAAAAAAAATTATAACTTGGGTGTTTTTCAATATTTTTGCATCATTTTTGAGATATAGCCTTTTTGTATTATTCCAGAATTTTGGTAAAAATTTTATGAAAATCGGACCACTATATCTTATAGCTGCCATAGGAACGATCAGGAAATGGGAAAAAAATTATAACTTCGTTGTTTTTCAACGTATTTTCATCTACTCTGAGATATGAGCTTTACTTATTATAGAATTTTGGTATAAATTTCATAAAAATCGGAAAACTACAGCTGTGTTCACTGAAATAGCAGTGCGACAGAGGAACAACTTCAAAACGTTTTTTTGTACATATTCCTTTTTGCAAGCTGATCTATTGCACATTGTTTTTGTAAAATGGAACATAAAGATAAGAATCGAGAAAAAATTCCGTTAGATTTGCTCTATTTTTATGTTTTATTGATATTTTTCACATATGCAGCTCGTTTTGGCCGATCACTGAAATAGCAGTTTTTAATTTTCTTTCGCAAAAAGTGCCGAAATTTCTTTTAATTTTGTAAAAAATGACTTTAATTAAGGTCGTTATTATAGTTTATACTATAATACACCTTTACAACGCAAAAAAAATTATTTTAGTGGGCGGAGGACCTTACTGCTCCATGAGAGAAAGGTATCAGATTACTTAGCCTAGAAAGAAGAGCAAAACATGTAAAGAGTCTCTAAATCTTTTAAATTGTTCTTTTAAAATAGTTTATAAGTCATAAAATATGAACCGAACCCAAAAAAACCGAGGTACGATTCGCAAAACCACAATTATACAGGCTCGACGCGTACTTCGCTTCAGCAAAGCTCGTCCTTTTGCATCCTCTAGGGATATATGAGCGGGAATTTGCATGGGAATCAGTCATGGGACCATTCGCCGGGGACTTATTGAATAAATTTTAGATTCGCGAAGTCCATGGAAAATGTCACTGCTTGGTTAAAGGCATATCAAGGCAAGATCCGAGTTCGCCAATAGCCACTTGAACTGCCAGTATTCAAATGGCGTAATATCCTTTGGACAACTGACTCCAAACTGGTTTTATTTGGTGGAATAGGACAAGACCTCCAAATAGATAGTGCCCCCCAAACCATACGCTGAAGACAGTAAAACACGATGGCCTAAAAATCATGGTTTGGGTATACTTTTCATACAACGTTTTAGGTCCCGTATATATGATCTGTGGGATCAAAGACCATTATGTTTATGTCCAAATATTAAAAACTGTCTTGCAGCCGTATCCTGAGGAAAATATTCCATTAATTTGCGCATTTCAGCAGTACAGTGACCCTAATCATACCAGCAAGGTGGCCAAGGAGTGGGTTCTTAATGGAAAAGTGGATGCAATGCCATGGCCTGCACAGTCCCCGGATATAAATTCGATCGAAAACTTATGGGGGACATCAAGGGCTACGTATTAGAGAAGTTTCCGACTTCTAAGCCGCATCTTTGGCGATTTGTGCAGGAGGAATGAGACCATAATCCCCTCAAGCGTTGCTAAGACTTGGTGGACTCCTTGCCACCAAGGTATGAGGCTATGATAGCTTCTAAAGGCTATTTAACAAAATATTAGATCATAGTCAATTAGAATTTAGGAAGAAATAGGTTTCTTATACGATATTTTTAAATTTATGAAGAATTTTAGTTTTTCACTGCTATTTCAATGAACGGCATAATATAGACCTTTTTTGTTGTTATTAGCTATATCTTCTAAAGGGTTTATGTTACCTAAATTAAATGATTGTGGTATTGTTAATAATTAAATATACTAAGCTTTTATGAAAAAAAAATTTATGAAAATAGTGTTTGTAACAGGATTTTCCGATCTTAAACGTGCAGGTCGTTGGGCACTGCTATTTCCGTGAACACAGCTGTATATCTTATAGCTGCCATAGAAGCGATCCGTAGATGTAGAGAAAATGTAAGGCTGGGAATGTAAAACTGTAACTGTCAAACTGTAAACATAATAAATATAGAAAAAATGTTATGAAACTCTGTTTAGTGTCTGTTTTCGGCATTATAATTTATAATATAAATATCAAAACCAATCTGCAAGGGTATACAAACTTCGGCATGCCGAAGTTAGCTTCCTTTCTTGTTTACGATATTTTAAAATATGTGATATTTTTTTAACAGCAAATATCATCAATACGATATTTTTTTTTTTAACCAACAACTCTAAGAGATAGTAATACTCATTTTTATTACCCCATTTAGGTTCAAATAGAAGATAATTTCATGCTGATCAGAATAATTTTTGATTTCATTAACCATGAACAGTAAATAAGAGCTATTTGAGACATAATAGACTATTTTTATACCCTTGCAGGGTATTATAATTTCAGTCAGAAGTTTGCAACGCAGTGAAGGAGACCTTTCCGACCCTATAAAGTATATATATTCTTGATCAGTATCAACAGCCGAGTCGATTTAGCCATGTCCGTCTGTCCGTCCGTCCGTCTGTCCGTTTCTACGCAAACTAGTCCCTCAGTTTTAAAACTATCTGAATGAAACTTTGCATATGGTCTTCTATATATTCTCACTGCTATATGTGTCTGAACGGGCCGGATCGGACGACTATATCATATAGCTCCCATACAAATGATCGATAAATTTTTAGAAAAAAAATTATAACTTTGCTGTTTTTCAACATTTTTGCACAATTTTTTAGATATGGCCATGTTATATTATTTCAGATTATCGGTAAAAATTTCATGAAAATCAGACAACTATATCATATAGTTGCCATATAAACGATCGGTAGATGTAGAGAAAATGTAAAGCTGGGAATGCAAAACTGTAACTGTCAAATTGTAAACATAATAAGTATAGGTAAAATGTAATGCAATAATATCTGCAAGGGTACACAAACTTCGGCGTGCCGAAGTTATCTTCCTTTCTTGTTTATTTAAAAAGTGAATAGAAATAATCGAACTTAAAAAAACAAATATTATACCCACTCTCAAGCAACTCTTATTTAAGATTCTCGGTATAGAAATATAATAACAAAATTATGAAGGATATGGTATAGACCATTAAGTTGTTTTATTTAATACATATTTATTTTACAATGATAGATATGACTTATATTAATAAATTAATAAATGGAATACATTTGTACTTTTTAATTATTAATTGTAAAACAAATCTGTATTTAAAGATTTTAGAAAAACTCGTTCGTTTACATGCTGGTCTGTCATACGACTTCGGGAGTCACAAACAACACACTTTATGGCAGAAGCCAACCGTTCAGATGAAACCGAAATACCAGGCGTTATCAGGCAACTTAATGCCACCTTCGCTAGCATGGGCATAGTTGACATAGTTGAGATCCAGAATTCCATAGGGTTTGTCTCCTAACTACGAATTGGCATACTAAAGAAAAGCTACATTTCCTTTCTTTCGGAACTCTTTACTACAGAGTTTGGGAGTTCTATAGTCCTGTTGTGCAGATCTAAAAAACTTTCCTGTATGCTTAATGCGACCATATACTCTTCTCCGAAATCGATTTCTCGTTCAGACCATCTGCTTAATGATTTCATCGGTGACATTTTTCACGTGAAGAGACATATCGAAGTACATTTTTTTTAAACGAGGATATCAAGCATAGTAGCTTTCATCAGTATGTTATTCTGCAGGAAACCACTCAATCGCTTTTCTGATATTTTTAGAAGGATATCTTTTGTCAGGGTGCCCTCAGCGGTAACCATATTAGCATCTTTTAATTTTGTATTAATTACAGAAATCATAGGAATCACTAATGTGATTACTAGAGTTTCCACTAGTTTTTTTAACTTTTAGGCACAATTTGCATTTTGCTAAAGTTGATTTTATCTCTGTATAGAAATCTTTTGCCGAACTCTATTTATGTACATCCGTGTTTTTCACTTTCTGGCTTAAGAGTGACCAAACATAAAATATCGGAAATATCATCTAAAGAAAAAAATAAATATCGCCTATGTTTGCCCAAAAAATATCGCGATAATAATATTTTTGTTTAAGGGTCCATTATGGTTAGTTGAAAAAAAATCGAATTTTTTTTTTTTTGCATTTTTCGATAGCTTTAAATGTGTAAAATATCATACTAAAAGAACAAATCGAATCCGAACCGGCCGACTCAAAGCAGCTACTGAGCAAACATAAAACTTTAAACGCGTTTTCTGCAAAACTACATTTTTCGGGCAGGCGACCAAAATATTAGTCAATTTTTAACGAATCTTAATGATTTTTTTTTTTTAATACGCCTAATTAACGTGTCCATGGACTAGGCTACAATTATATTGATAGCTTAAACATTGGATTTTTAATCAACAAAAAAGTGAAGAAATTTTTCAAAAAAACGACAAAAAAATTTTGAGGCCCCACCATATTCTTATTTTTTATTCAATTTTTAAATAAAGTTGCCTATTCCATAACCACATTCATACTAAACAAGAACATTTTTGAATTTTTTGTTTCAGTCGATTTTTACGTCCTGCAGGATGGTCGCCAGAGGGGTTCCTTTTTTGCTAAATCATCTCTAAAGTATGATAAATATGTGTGACAAGTTTGAACTTTCTATCTCTTTTCCTTTGTCCTCAACAAATTTTTGAAAATGGCCTATTTTTTGGCCCAACTAACCTAAGAAAAAAAATATCGATATATTGATATTTTTATATATTTCCGACATTCCTACTATTTTTTAAGAGGGTGTGAAGTGAAGTCTAATTCCCTAAAAATAGCATTTTTTCCTTCAAATCTAAATTTAATTTGTATACCCTTGCAGGGTAGTATAATTTCAGTCAGAAGTTTGCAACGCAGTGAAGGAGACATTTCAGACCCTATAAAGCATATGTATTCTTGATCAACATCAACAGCCGAGTAGATCTAGCCATGTCCGTCTGTCCCTCCGTCCGTCTGTTCTTCCGTCTGTCCGTTTCTACGCAATGTAGTCCCTCTGTATTAAGGGGTTATATACAGTTGTGATGATAAAAAAACCGACTTTTTTTATTGCATATTCTTCAAGTATATAATGTTGAGAATATTCTCACAAAAATTCATGACGATCGGAGCATTAGAACCGAAGTTGTAGCTATTTCTAGTGCACGACCTGCACATCGGCTTGAACAAACTTGAAACTTTAAACGCGATTATCTCAGAACCTTGTTTTTTCGAAATTACCTTTGCGGTGGACACGATTACTAAAAAACTATTAATCCTATCAACACCAAATTTTGACCACGTATTTATTATAAAAATAGCTAGTCCTCTAATGAATTTTTTTTGAAAATTTTTTTTTTTAGAGCATAAAAATCGAAAATCTTATACCTTGAAAAAGTACATTTTTTGTTAAAACCGTCGCCATTTTTTTTAAATCAAAATTTTTACAAATCCATGGTCTAGAGGACTAGGCAATACAATATACTAACGACATTTTTTTTAATTTTTGATTTCGGATGAACCGTTCTCGGGATATGATGTCCACCGCAAGTCACCATCGAAAAAAAAGACGATCTTGGAATTCGGCCATAACCATTTTAAATATTGAATATTTTTTTATAAAACAATTTTATAAAGTACCCAGAAACATGTACTAAACAACGTCGGCAAAACATTTTTAATAAATATTTTTTATGATGTCAAAAAAAAATCGACCAAATTGCATTTTTGCGCGGTACAACTGTATATAAACTCTTAAAGCTATCTGAATGAAACTTTGCATGTCGCTTCTGAATACTCTTACGTCGGAACGGGCCGTAAAAATGTTCGAAAAATTTTTATAAACTAAATTATAACTTGGCTTTTTTTCAAAATATTTTCATTTTTGAGATATGGCAATTTTGTATTATTTAAGAAATTTGGTTTTAATTTTATGAAAATCAGACGACTATGTCTTATAGCTGTCCTAGGAACGATCGGGAAATTAAGAGAAAAAAATTATAACTTCGTTGTTTTTCAACGTATTTTCACCTACTCTGAGATATGAGCTTTATTTATTATTTAAGAATTTTATTATAAGTTTTATGAAAATCATAGAAGCGATCACTAGATGTAGAGAAAATTTTAAGCTGGGAATGTAAAACTGTAACTGTAAAACTGTAAACATAATAAGTATAGGAAAAATGAAATGAAACTCTGTTTTTTGTGTTTTCAGCTTTATAACGTTTATTGTATTAGATATTTAAATCTAAAATATATATATTTCCTATACAATTAAACGTTCTTTTTTAATTTTGTCAAAACCAAAATTTTATATGGTATGCATATTCAACTTTTATTTATGATTCAATTGCAAATTGCAACTTCGGGGTGCTTCCTTTCTTGTATTGTCATAATTTCTTTTTGGTTTTTTAAGTTCAAATAGAAGGTAAGGGTGTAATGAATACAAAAAAAATTTGTGTTTGAGGATTTCCGTCACAAATTACGCGCTCTATCATGTCCATAGCCGGGAAACTCAAAGCTCGAGGCGCTGCGGCATATTTTCCATAGGTCCGCCATTTTGTAAAATATTGATTGTTCATAACAAAATTATTTTATCATCTGCGATTGTACTTTTAACTACACCAAAGTTTCACGAAGATTACTTGACTATTTCCTGCATTAAACGCTTCACGAAAAATGCCTAAATTTTGACCGTTTACATGTATATCCCCCCTTATGCCCATATGATACTGTAATGCAATTTTCATTAATTAGCTACTTCATTAGAACCTTGAAAGAGTCCACTATATGTGTCATTTTCTTGGATTATTTTGGTAATACGACTACGGTCACACCGACCGTAAAAGGTAAACAAAAAGAACGGCCGCCATTCGCGGCGTATTACTATGAATTTCTGAATTCCTCGTCGAAGTATTCTTGCATAAATAAATGCATAATCCTTTAAATTTATGTTTTTAACCTATAATGCTTAAAATTTTTTTAATTATTACAAAAAAAAAATAATGCAATTAATTTTACAGCGCAAGAACCTTGCCACCGCAAAACATATTATTTTTGCTAATTTTCTAATATATTTTGAGTTCAAAAACCAGCGAAATGATGTAAAAATAAACTTCTCATTGTGAGACCATACTGTCAATGAGCTGGCTAATACATTTTTCAATTACAATTTTCTTCATTAAACCCGTATTTTGTTATCGAGTATCTAGTATTTTTATGTAGATCTATCGATTCTCGCGGCAATGAAGTAGCTAATGCATTATTCTAATGCATTAGAGCGCCATATAGTCGTCTTGCTCGCACGTGTGTAAAACGCTATAGCGCTGTCAAATCTTTAATGAAGTCTCTAATTAATGCGGCAGTGTCATGCCCGTATTAACAGAGGGAAATACGAATCCGTAAAAGTTTTTTGGAAGTGAAGACTTGAACAGGTCAGGGAAATCCGAATTTGAATAAATTTTGCGGAAGTGGAAACTAGAAAAGGCCTGATAATAAAATTAAAAGTTAAAGAAAGCCCGACGTGAGTACCTGTAGAATTAATTAAGGGGGGGGTAAGGTATTTAATTTTTTTTTCGTAATTTTTTTTTTATTTTTTATTTTGAAAGTTTAATATCTTAAGAATATTGTGTCCAAGTTTTACATCGATCATAGTAAAATTGACGAAGTTATGCGGAGTTGAACGAAGGTCGGTTAGTGTTTAATGCATGAGAATTACAAAGTTCAAAGCGCTCTCCTGAAAAATGCCATTTTGAAAATCGGTGTACACGATAACTCAAAATCTACTGAACCAATCAGTTTGAAATTTGGAACATAACTTCAATAGATAATTCTACAGGTATTCACGTCGAGCTTTTTTTAATTTTTAATTTTCTTATATTTTTTAATTAACAAATTAACTTAATTTTTTAGTCAAAAATCGGGGTTTTGACTTCAAATTTTGATAAAAGATAGGGAAAAAATTTTAAAAATAAAAACGCTTCGTGAATACCTCGGGACACTTATCCTTTAACGAATGAGGTATAATTTTTTTAGATCGGATGATCCTGTGGACTGTTAGGATGTACACCGCAAACCAACTTTTTTTTGAGGCGACTCCGGGGATTCCCTATAACTCCTCTACCTCTAAATATTTTTCAATACAAAATTTATCAAAAATTATTCAAATGTTGTGTTATTATATGGTATTTAATTCATTAAGCTAACTTTAGCCGTTCCGCCACAATAATTTTGTGAAAAGTGGCCTTGCCTTGAATACTCTAAAATTTGGTTCAAATACGCTATATCAAAAAAAATAGCTTCGGCATATTGATAGGTGAAATACATTCAGCACCAAATGATCATTACAAAATTTTTTTAAAGATATTACCCATTTATAATAATAATAAAAAAAAAAAATTAGGGGAAAAAATGTAAATAGCATACCCCCCCCCCCCCCATTAAATCGAATTGACTTATAGTATATTTACACTGACCTGAGTCACCTATCGAAATCGAAATTTACGCAATAACGCAAGACACATGTTTATACTACGTTAAACCTACGTTATAGCGTTAGTTTTTGACAGCTTGTTTAGAGTTATTGGAAACAACAAAAAAAAATTACGAAAATGAACGACGAAAGCGTGATTATATCAGAAATGGAGCAACATAAAGATTAAGTTCATGGATTTGGCTGGGATGTCTCCAGCAACCTTCGAGGAGCTGCAAAATTCAAGGATTGCCCTGAACGCCTTGGGATCCTCTGCGGAATACCGCACTATAGCGAGTCTCTTGCCGTATCCAGAACAAAGTGTGCAAGACCTTACTGAAGTAGAGGGACAAGTTGGGCCAACATTTTCAATAAATACTTATTGATTTGCATTTACATTTTAAATTTATAGATTTTTATTTTAAGGGTCCATTCTGGTTAGTTGTGCCAAAAAATAGGCAATCTCTAGGAATTTTTTTTTTGACAAAGGGAAAAGACATAGAAAGTTCAAATTTGCACGTTTATTTCTCATAGTTTAAAGATGATTTAGCGCAAATTTTCAAAATTTTTAGAGCATGTCCTGAAGCAGGATACAGGACGACGTAAGCCAATGCAAAAAAAAGGAACCCCTCTGGCGACCGTCCTGCAGGACGTAGAAATAGATTGAAATAAAAAATTCAAAGATGCTCTTGTTTAGTATGAATTGGTTATGGAATAGACTAGAATTATAAAAATTTAATAAAAAATAAAACAAGAAAGGAAGCTAACTTCGGCACACCGAAGTTTTTTATACCCTTGCAGATTGGTTTTGATCAGAGCTTGCAAATAACTGTCGACAGTCTCTAGTTGTCTGCATATAAGTGTCTCTCTCTCACTTTTTACTTTTTATTAGAGCGCCATATAGTCGTCTTGCTCGCACGTGTGTAAAACGCTATAGCGCTGTCAAATCTTTAATGAAGTCTCTAATTAATGCGGCAGTGTCATGCCCGTATTAACAGAGGGAAATACGAATCCGTAAAAGTTTTTTGGAAGTGAAGACTTGAACAGGTCAGGGAAATCCGAATTTGAATAAATTTTGCGGAAGTGGAAACTAGAAAAGGCCTGATAATAAAATTAAAAGTTAAAGAAAGCCCGACGTGAGTACCTGTAGAATTAATTAAGGGGGGGGTAAGGTATTTAATTTTTTTTTCGTAATTTTTTTTTTATTTTTTATTTTGAAAGTTTAATATCTTAAGAATATTGTGTCCAAGTTTTACATCGATCATAGTAAAATTGACGAAGTTATGCGGAGTTGAACGAAGGTCGGTTAGTGTTTAATGCATGAGAATTACAAAGTTCAAAGCGCTCTCCTGAAAAATGCCATTTTGAAAATCGGTGTACACGATAACTCAAAATCTACTGAACCAATCAGTTTGAAATTTGGAACATAACTTCAATAGATAATTCTACAGGTATTCACGTCGAGCTTTTTTTAATTTTTAATTTTCTTATATTTTTTAATTAACAAATTAACTTAATTTTTTAGTCAAAAATCGGGGTTTTGACTTCAAATTTTGATAAAAGATAGGGAAAAAATTTTAAAAATAAAAACGCTTCGTGAATACCTCGGGACACTTATCCTTTAACGAATGAGGTATAATTTTTTTAGATCGGATGATCCTGTGGACTGTTAGGATGTACACCGCAAACCAACTTTTTTTTGAGGCGACTCCGGGGATTCCCTATAACTCCTCTACCTCTAAATATTTTTCAATACAAAATTTATCAAAAATTATTCAAATGTTGTGTTATTATATGGTATTTAATTCATTAAGCTAACTTTAGCCGTTCCGCCACAATAATTTTGTGAAAAGTGGCCTTGCCTTGAATACTCTAAAATTTGGTTCAAATACGCTATATCAAAAAAAATAGCTTCGGCATATTGATAGGTGAAATACATTCAGCACCAAATGATCATTACAAAATTTTTTTAAAGATATTACCCATTTATAATAATAATAAAAAAAAAAATTAGGGGAAAAAATGTAAATAGCATACACCCCCCCCCCATTAAATCGAATTGACTTATAGTATATTTACACTGACCTGAGTCACCTATCGAAATCGAAATTTACGCAATAACGCAAGACACATGTTTATACTACGTTAAACCTACGTTATAGCGTTAGTTTTTGACAGCTTGTTTAGAGTTATTGGAAACAACAAAAAAAAATTACGAAAATGAACGACGAAAGCGTGATTATATCAGAAATGGAGCAACATAAAGATTAAGTTCATGGATTTGGCTGGGATGTCTCCAGCAACCTTCGAGGAGCTGCAAAATTCAAGGATTGCCCTGAACGCCTTGGGATCCTCTGCGGAATACCGCACTATAGCGAGTCTCTTGCCGTATCCAGAACAAAGTGTGCAAGACCTTACTGAAGTAGAGGGACAAGTTGGGCCAACATTTTCAATAAATACTTATTGATTTGCATTTACATTTTAAATTTATAGATTTTTATTTTAAGGGTCCATTCTGGTTAGTTGTGCCAAAAAATAGGCAATCTCTAGGAATTTTTTTTTTGACAAAGGGAAAAGACATAGAAAGTTCAAATTTGCACGTTTATTTCTCATAGTTTAAAGATGATTTAGCGCAAATTTTCAAAATTTTTAGAGCATGTCCTGAAGCAGGATACAGGACGACGTAAGCCAATGCAAAAAAAAGGAACCCCTCTGGCGACCGTCCTGCAGGACGTAGAAATAGATTGAAATAAAAAATTCAAAGATGCTCTTGTTTAGTATGAATTGGTTATGGAATAGACTAGAATTATAAAAATTTAATAAAAAATAAAACAAGAAAGGAAGCTAACTTCGGCACACCGAAGTTTTTTATACCCTTGCAGATTGGTTTTGATCAGAGCTTGCAAATAACTGTCGACAGTCTCTAGTTGTCTGCATATAAGTGTCTCTCTCTCACTTTTTACGAAAAGATTCAGAGAGCACCCGTTTCATGGGTTCTTGGAATGAGCTCGCGCGCGTTCAGAGCGAACTCGATTTTTTCTGTTTTGTTTCTGTTGTTCCATGAACCGTGGTCAGTGAAAAGGTTCTTTTGCGTATGTATTGGTATACATTCACATGCATAGGCAAGCAAATCGTTAAACGTTTAGTTGCGATTTAAAAACAACATTGTCTGAAACTTTTTCTTTTCTTTTTAATAGCATTTTGTTGTATGGACACTTGTTCACAAAAATAAATAAATAAAAAAAAAACAAGAAAGGAAGCTAACTTCGGCACGCCGAAGCTTGTATACCCTTGCAGATTGGTTTTCATATTTATATTATAAATTATAATGCCGAAAACAGACACTAAACAGAGTTTCATTAAATTTTACCTATACTTATTATGTTTACAGTTTGACAGTTACAGTTTTACATTCCCAGCTTTATATATTTTATACATTTACCGATCGCTTCTATGACAGCTATAAGATATAGTTGTCCGATTTTTATAAAATTTATACCAAATATCTATAATAATAATTAAAGCTCATATCTCGTAGATGAAAATACGTTAAAAAACAACGAAGTTATAATTTTTTCTATTACTTTCCCTATCGTTCCTATGGCAGCTATAAGATATAGTCGTCCGATTTTCATAAAATTTATACCAAAATTTTGAAATAATACCAGAAGCTCATGTGTCAAAGTAGAATAAAATACGTTGAAAAACAACGAAGTTATAATTTTTTTCGATTAATTTCCCGATCGTTCCTATGGCAGCTATAAGATATAGTGGTCAGATTTTCATAAAATTTTTACCAAAATTCTGGAATAATAAAAAAAGGCTATATCCCAAAAATGGTGGAATAATATTGAAAAACAGCCAAGTTATAATTTTTTTTCCAAAAATTTATCGAACATTTGTATGGCAGCTATATGATATAGTCGTCCGATCCGGCCCATTCCGACATATATAGCAGTGAGAGTATATAGAAGACTATATGCAAAGTTTCATTCAGATAGCTTTAAAACTGAGGGACTAGTTTGCGTAGAAACGGACAGACGGACAGACGGACAGACGGACAGACGGACAGACGGACATGGCTAGATCGACTCGGCTGTTGATGCTGATCAAGAATATATATACTTTATAGGGTCGGAAACGTCTCCTTCACTGCGTTGCAAACTTCTGACTGAAATTATAATACCCTGCAAGGGTATAAACATACAAAGGTGAAGACCGTTCTCGCTGAGCTGTTCGGTCACTTGGTCTTTTGCTGGCTCTCTGTGTGCGAGCGTTTCTCGTCCCGCTCTTTACGCACTGCTCATTGAAAGGCCGAAGTAAAAAGAGCTCAACGAAAAGCGTTCAACAGAAAACAGAAGTGAAGACAGCAAAACTCCCTTGCTCAGAACGAGAGCGAGGGAGTATGAACATGTTCGGTTGTGCTCGCAACGAGAACACAAGAAAAAAAACTGTCGACAGTTATTTGCAAGCTCTGGTTTTGATATTTATATTATAAATTTAAATGTTGAAAACACACACAAAACAGAGTTTCATTACATTTTACCCTCAGTTTGACTGTTACAGTTTTACATTCACAGCTTTACATTTTCTTTACATCTATAGTTGTCCGATTTTTATGAATTTTATACCAAAATTCTAAAATAATAAAAAAAAGGTCATATCCTAGAGTAGATGAAAATACGTTGGAAAGCACCGAAATAAAAATTTTTCTTCCTATTAATTTCCTGATCGTTCCTATGGCAGCTATAAGATATAGTCGTCCGATTTTCATACAATTTTAACCAAAATTCTAGAATAATATAAAATGGCTATATCTTAATGATGCAAAAATATTAAAAAACAGCCAAGTTATAATTTTTTTTCTAAAAATGTATCAATCATTTGTATGGGAGCTATATGATATAGTCGTCCGATCCCGCCCGTTCCGACATTTATAGCAGTGAGAGTATATAGAAGACTATACGCAAAGTTTCATTCAGATAGCTTTAAAACTGAGGGAATAGTTTGCGTAGAAACAGACAGACGGACAGACAGACAGACGGACATGGCTAGATCGACTCGGCTGTTGATGCTGATCAAGAATATATATACTTTATAGGGTCGGAAACGTCTCCTTCACTGCGTTGCAAACTTCTGACTGAAATTTTAATACCCTGCAAGGGTATAAAAATGGCGGCGATTCAAAATTAATTTTTTGTTTTTCGTGAAAATTTTCTTCACTTCGATTAAAAATTCAATGTATAACTTATCAATGTAATTCTAGTCTATTCCATGGACACTTTCATTACGAGTATTTAAAAAAAAAACATTAAGCTCGACTGACAGCTCGAAAAATGTAGTTTTCCAGACAACGCTTTTAAAATTTGATGTTTGCTCTATACCTCCTTTAAGGGGGGATATACATGTAAACCAAAATTTTTTGGGCAAATTTTTTTTTTTGGTTTAAAAAATTGTTTCTTATTTAAAGAATATAGTGTGTAAGTTTCATTATCGAATTCCAGCTCTAAGTGCCTCAAATCAAGTATGCACGCAAGGTTCACAAGTGTTAACGTGGGCGCATCAAAAACTTTAAACGTCTTTTTCTTAGCTTCTAATTTTTGCATTTCTACCTATGTTCTGGACACTATTCACAAAAACTATGTAACATATCGGAATGAATCAAAAATTATTATGATTAGCATGAAATTATCTTCTATTTGAACCTACATGGTTGTTATAAAACTGAGTATTACTATTTTTTAAGAGGGTGGGAAGTGAAAACTGATCACCTGAAAATGGCATTTTTTCCTTCAAATCAAAAATTATTTTTTTTTGTCTTGATTTCTTTTTGGTTTTTTAGGTTCAAATAGAAGATAAAGGTGTAATGAATACAACTAAATTTAGTTTACGGATTTCGGACAGGAATTACGAGCTTTATCGTGTCCATAGCACGGCAACTCAAAGCTCGAGGCGCTACGGCATATGTTCCATAAGTCCGCCATTTTGTAAAATATTGTTTATAACTAATTTTTTTTTTCATCTCTGATTCTTCTTTTAACTATATCCAAAGTTTCACGACGATTGCTTGACTATTTCTTATAAAAAAAAATTCACGAAAAATGACCAAATTTTGACCGCTTACATGTATATCCCCTCTTAAGTCGGCCGATTTCGATTTGCCGTTTTAGTATGATATTCTAGACACATAACTATCAAAAAATGGACCCTTAAATGGTTGTGTAATGTATGGGTTTGTCTTTCTAATGAAGCAGAGTCCTCCGCTATCTCTATTACCTCACTTTTTTTTTTCTCTTCTACCAGTTCTTTCAATTGGTCCCGACAATTCATTCAGTCTCACGAATGGACGACTGGCTAAGACATTCTCTGTCCAATCCCCTAGAAGTGCCATCAACGACAACACTTCTTTTCCACACATTATGTGACAGACAAATCTGTTTTTGGGCATTTTTGAAACGTTGTAAGGAAACCCTGCCTCTTACCACATCACGGTCTCCAGCTTTAGATTAGGTTACGTAATAAAGAATTGGATTGTTTTGTGTAATACCGTGTTGATTGTCTAGATTCCTTATTTCCGGGACTAGCAGTGTTTTCAATCAGTTGCATAGACAAATTTGTGTGCCTTATTAGAACTTATTTCCGTCAGATCAGTGAACCAGGATCACCTGGCTTAATCTTTCAACTAAGTTTACGCTGCTGGACTGCCCTATTGCTGTTTATCATGGGCAGTGGTCTACTTCTTTCTAATCATGACTGATTCTCTACCTGTATATATATTTTAATCGGTAACCATGTATGTTACAGGCAGAAGGAGACATCTCCGACCGCATATAGGATATATAAACCTGGCTCTGACGCCATAGAATTTTGTCCCACTTTCTTTCATTTACTCCTGGTATGCAGCTTTCAGAGTTGGCCCTGTATGCCACACACGGTCCGAGTTACATCCTGAATGAGGTGGTTTGGGATGGTATGTGGTCGGCATAGTGTGTGCAAGAGGAAAGTGAAAAGCAATTTCTTAGAAGTGCTAAACAAGCGTCACTACAATTCCGGCACAAGTCACTCGCTGGTTATGCAAAATTGTTTTTATTTGAATGGTATCGGTTTCTATTTAATGGATCCCCCGCTTGTTTATTCACAGCTTAGTAGTCCCAGCAATCGCCCCCTCAAAACCCTCTCACTAATTCTTTGGCTACGGTTTCGGAGTTTAGATACTGTAAAATACTAAATTTCAACATTACCTCTTTGACTCTAGTCTGGTGTAAAGTCTAATTAACGTTGAGCCGCTTCCAATGTTGATTCCATTGGGTTCATATTCGTTAAAATATACATTGCAAACTGTATCTTATTTGTTACATTATCTCAGGCTTTTATGCTTCCATACATTGTATGCACCTTTCTGTTATACGTACTATACCATATATCCTTATTTATTATTAAAGTGCACCTCCTACCCCGACAAAAAAACACAAAAAAAAAAAAAACAAATGTTGGGCTGGGGAAGTTCTTTCTTCTTGGAGTTTTTCCACTGAGCAATTGAGCACCAAAAACTACGATCAAAAAACAACAGTAACTTCCGCGACGCAGTCGAAAAGAAACCTCCAGAAAATAAGATAGCTGTGGGCTTCGGGGTATTTTCATAAATATAAATGGGTAGACTTCACGTCTGTTTTATTTGGCTTCAGTAATATCACTAACTAAATAGCGGGAGCGGGAGAACGGAGATAAAATTGGAGTCCTCGAGCGGCCGAACTTCGCCTAGCGACGCGAAGATCGGCCAGAGCCGAAGCATCAGCTTTGAGAGTGGGAGCGCAAGCGGAGGACCTTTGGAGAAGTGGGAGAGCTTCAGGGACGCGGGGGGCACGGAAGCTCCTGACCTGAACATTTTTAATCTGTTACTCCAGTATACTCCTTGTGAAATATTGATCCCCCAAATTCCCGATTTATTTCTCAATCCAGTTAATTTGTGAGTATCTGTCGTTGTTCAAGGGATGGCCAGGATTTATCTCAGATATTTATTTGGGTTCAGGTGTGGTTCCTGAAAGAGATTCAGACTAACGCTAATGAAGTATGCCGAAAAAAAGTATCTTAATTTTTATTTGCTTAAATGTTACAACTTCAGAATAATTTAGGGTTCAGGGTATAGCTGACCTGTCTCTAATACGTCGGTGTCTGTGAACACGTTTTTGGAGGCCCCGAGGTCTTCCAAGGTTAGAAAAGTTTAGTGGAGGCCCTAAAGTCTACCAGTTAATGAGAACGGTTTGTGGCCATAGTGTTTACCAAAGTGAGAAGAGGTTGTGGAGGTTCTAAGGGTTTACCAGTTTGTAGAAACCTTAGGTCTGCCAAGTAATGAGAAGAGTTATGGAGACCCTAAGGTCTACGAAGAATGGGAAGAACTGCGGAGGTCCTAAAGTCTACCAAAATGAGAAGAGTTGCGGAGGCTCTAAGGTCTACCAGTTTGTGGAAGCCCTAAGGTCTACCAAGGTGAGAATAGTTTGTGGAGCCCTAAGGTTTACCAGGTAAAGAGAAAAGTTGTAGAGGCCCTAAAGCCAACCACTTTATATAAAGAGTTGCTGAAGGCCCTAAGGTTTACCAATGCGATAAGATCGGGCCGCGACCGATCCGATAACTACTAAGACTATTTACCAGGCTTATCTTATTTGTCTCCTGTCCAGGGACGACGAATTTTTCATTTGTCATTATGCGCGCGCGCGGTTTTAATGTAAATATTTTCCATATTCAACATTTGGTCTCTTAATAGTTCCTGTTTTGATTTTTATTCTGTATCAACAAGCGATTTTCTTATCTTTGTGTCTGCGATTCAATCTTTAGATATTTTATTTTGTTGACAATATTTAAATTCTTATAGCAGGCATATGAAAAAGCTATAATGGAATTGGTAAATGTAAATGTTAACTAAATAGGTATATCTAATGAAAATGTTAATTTATAATTTTTATAATTATATATACTGACATGTTATTACTTTTTTAGATTTAAAAATTTTTTAAGTTATTTGAATGTGCTCATGAAATTGAAATTGCCTTTGAAACCATGCCATTTGGCAAGTTCTTTTTTCTTTTAAAAATTCGTAGCTTATCTAATCTTTATGTTGCAACCCAGGTCTCCAGAAGAGCGACATACGTCCATTTGTGGTTGAGGGTCAACAAGTAGGGCTTGTTAAATCAGAAGTATTTAAGCAGCTTTTGAAATACCCAGAAGTATTTTGCATTCGGGACTGTGAACAAACCAAACAGGTGGGTCAAGCCATTAATACCATGAATAATATCCATTTGTTTAATCCAATTCAATTTCAATTATAGGGTGTAGTTGAACTAAATCCTGCATTCCGGGACTACAATGAGCGCACAGAACAATTGGAAAAAGTACTTCGTAACCTGCGCTTAGAAGGATTGTTCCCCGCCCTTCAGGGATGGCGGGATGAGTACTTTGAGGTAAAGTCCGAGCACCGGGCTTTGCTAAAAATGGAACGAGCAGCTACACCCCTCTTTGGTGTTCGTAAGTACGGCGTCGACATCAATGGTTATGTGCGTCATCCAACCCAAGGGCTATGCATCTGGCTGCAACAGCGATCCAATACCAAAGAAACATGGCCTGGAAAGTGGGATAACATGGTGGGCGGTGGACTGTCTGTCGGCTTCGGCATAAAGGAGACAGCTATTAAAGAAGCTGCCGAGGAAGCATCTATTCCAAGTGATCTTGTTAAGAATTTGGTGTCGGCTGGATGTGTCTCATTTTATTTTGAAAGTCGACAAGGACTTTTTCCCAATACTGAATACGTATTTGACTTGGAACTGCCAGTCGACTTTGTTCCCCATAACGCTGACGGCGAGGTACAAGCTTTTGAGCTTCTTCCGGCTAAGGAGTGCGTGGAACGGGTTTTCACGCCAGATTTTAAGACAACTTCAGCGCCAGTAGTTATTGATTTTCTTATTCGCCATGGACACATCACGGCTGATGACGGTAAGAAGTACTTCGGGTTTGAACACAGATTTTAAGAAAATTCAATATGTTTGTTATTTTTTAGTGTTAGACTTTACGCAAATCGTTGAGCTCTTGCACGTACCCCTGCAGTCGCTATACACTTACAAAACGCGCTTAGAGTTGGTCCAGAAGCAAAAGCAGCAGCAGAAAAAGTTAACTGGTAATGAAGACACAAATTGTAATTGTGATTGTTTGCAGTCGACTAAACCAACGGAGAACGGATACAAAAATGGTCCATAATCTTAAAACTTATTTCTGGCTTGGAGAGAACAACGAATAGAATAGGGATGAGAAACAGTGTCAAACTAAGTAATATACATAAAAATAAGAATTTTTGAAAGTTAAGCAAATAGTGAAAGTGAATGTGTATTAATACTTTAATTAACCCAATTCAAAGCCAGTGATCGACACTGTTGTAGTGAAAAAAAAACAACATAGAAATCGATAAATTGCTAACGAAACAACTATTTGGTATGTTGCAACTTTGTATATTATCATGCTTGCTTTTTAAAATTTTTAGTTTGTACGTGAAACGTTTTATTTATAAAAGGTTTCATTTAAATCATTTAAAATCTCTTTTAGGTATGACAAATATATATATATATATATATATATATATATATTATTTATATTTAATGAACCAAGACTCAGAAAATTTAAAACAAAATTACAAACATACAAGCATAAATTGCAGCAGTTTAAAGTATATTTAATATATACAATATTAAGTAGACTATCAATATAGCATGTGTGTACCAAAGTGCTCAAACATAAGAAAAAAAGTACACTAGATAGATTTCTGTTAAATTTGTGAAACTTTTGTAACTTAATAAAGAAAATAAATAACGATTATTTACTGTGTTGCAGGCTTACTATGAAAATGCGATATGAGTGGAATTGGGAAGGAAATAAATATTGCTCTTTTCATTTTGCTAGACTAACGTGACTAATGGGGGGGGGGGGGGGGTTTTGGTTTGCGGTGTACATCCTAACTGTCCACAGAATCATCCGATCGAAAAAATTATACCTCATTCGGTAAAGGATAAGTGTCCCGACGTATTCACGAAGCGTTTTTATTTTTTAAATTTTTTGCCGATTTTTTATAAAAATTCGAAGTCAAAACCCCGATGTTTGACTAAAATATTAAGTTAATTAGTTAAATAAAAAATATATTCAAATTAAAAATTAAAAAAAGGTCGACGTGGGTACCTGTGGAATTACCTAAAAAAGTTATGTTCAAAATTTCAAACCGATTGGTTCAGTAGATTTTGAGTTATCGTGTACACCGATTTCACAGGAACACAAAATTAAACTTTGTGAAATTTCCACGAACCATTTCAAGTTTTCCATGATATTTGGGTGCTCTTGAGTAAAAGTCCCATACAAAATTATTTTCCATCACCTACAGGTTCCGCGGTATACCTAAGAATACAAAAAACCGATGTTTGCCGACATTTTGAATTACGTGGCCTATATAATTGGACTTACCTTTATTATTTTCGGTAGGACCTACATCACGGCACTACTAAAAAATAGTCCCAATCGTGGACCCGTGCCCATGTCTTTGGAATTCGACGCCAAAGTTTAAACTCCCAAAATTTTCAACATTTCTGTGATGAAAAAACAATTCTGAGAATTAAATCTTATATGGAACTAATTTTAAATATTCATTGAATCTATTGTTCATTGTATTCTTTAATTTCGGTTTAAAGCGTTTTCATGAGGACATTATTGGATTTATTAAACGAATAAAACCGCTTTTTTGGTTTGATTATCTACTACTATTTTCTGTCAAATTTCAAATAAGTCAAGGCAACCTATAAAATGGTAGTAAAAAATCTAAATTTATATTATATATGAAAAGATACATATTTACTCGCATTCTATAGGTTGCCTTGACTTATTTGAAATCTGAATTTTAGTAAAAATTTTATGAAAATGATATAGCTGCCATAGCAACAGTCGGGAAATTAATAGGAAAAAATTATAGCTTCGTTGTTTTTCAGCGTATTTTTATCTACTCTGAGATATAAGCTTTTTTTATTATTGTAGATATTTGGTATAACTTTCATAAAAATCGGGCAACTATATCATATAGCTGCCATAGAAGCGATCGGTAAATGTATAAAATATGTAAAGCTGGGAGTGTAAAACTGTAACTGTCAAACTGCAAAACATAATAAGTATAGGTAAAATGTAATGAATCTTTGTTTTGTGAGTGTACTCAGCAATTAAAACTATAATATAAACATCAAAACCAATCTGCAAGGGTATACAAACTTCGGCTTGCCGAAGTTAGCTTCCTTTCTTGTTTATGTGTAGAGATAAACATAATTTTAGTGTTTTCCTGTAAAGAAACTAGGTAAGTTTTCGGCAAACTGGTCAAACCAGCGAAATACATGAGTTTTTCAGACGCGAACACTGGACATAAAAAAAAACTAATAGAACAGACGGAAAACTGACAAAACAAAAATCTAATGCAAAACCGCTATTACTGGAGAATATAACGAAAAAAAAAGAAAAAAAAAAAAACACGGACAAACAAACCCAGCAGACAAAGAGCGGCCTCAGTGCGGATGGATCCGAGAAATGTCCACTAAAAATATTAGATACGGACAAAGAATCGTAGTTTCCACATTAGGTTCGGGATTGCTCAAAAACGGACGAGCAAACAGACGAAAAGCAAAACTGTGGCGTTCCTCGTGAATGTACCGAAAACGTATTGCTAACAGACAGTGGGCGGCCAAATAGCGGACTTACCGCAATAGGTTTGCCTAATTGTCGAAACCTGACCCGAGAACGGATACTGAAACGGGCGAACACTGGTACCCGTGCAAATGCCGCAAATGGCCCACTAACGGAAACTATAACGCATCGCACGCGTTAAAAATCTTGTCGCCAGCGAAATTTCTGGAAATCGCTGAACGGTTGTTTTCCTTCCTTTTTTTGTCGCTTGTCGCTGTTTTTTGTTATTTTGCTGCAAATGAGCGAGATGCAAATACTAAATGGAGGGACATAAGTTATTATTGCATCATCTTTCAACTCTTTTTGTTTGAGGAACTTATTCCGTCGCGACTCTTTTTCTTTTGCCCGGCGAGTTGTGCGGACGTGAGTGAACAGTTTTTGACAAGACGTACGTGTTTTCAACGGTAAGTGTTAAATTTATATAGATTAATATGTACAATCTCTTACTAATCTACTAATATTGACTAAATTTACATATATTTATTTATTTTAATTTATTCGGCATGCTCGAAAAACAAAAACAAATTACATGGGCCTCGTTCAGCGAAGTTCGAAACAAAATAGCCGAAACAAATTCTACGTACGTTCGGCTAATGCCGAGGGTTTCTCGAATTTATATCTTTGTTGTTGCGGTTGCGAGAGAGAGAGAGGGAGAGAGAGATATGGCGATGCAGGTTTCAAAAAGAAAGAGTATTTCACCGACGTCAGAATGCCCTTTTTATTATAAGTTGGATTATTTATAAATATTTAAGATTTGTAACGCCCCAAATCCTGGGGCGCACAAATTGCCCCAGCTGCGTGCCGAGAATTAGTCATTTCATTTGTTGCTTATACTTTGTTAACTATTATTATTATTAAATTAAGCTAAGTGTAAAAATTTCGTATTATAATAGACTAAGATTAAGGGGGTTTCCTGAATTAGGAGGCAAAAAAAATCGATTTTTTTTTTATTACTTAAATCGATAGATAAACTATCTAAGAATATACCACAAAAATTTCAGAAGCCAATTCGAAGTATTTTCGAAGATACAGAGATGAAAGCAAAGGAGCGCCGGGTAGGTTTTCAGGCGCTTGGCGAACTTTGAGGCCCGTTTTCTCACTTTTGTGAGTATATTCTTTGTGGTATATTCTTAGATAGTTTATCTATCGATTTAAGTAATAAAAAAAAAATCGATTTTTTTTGCCTCCTAATTCAGGAAACCCCCTTAAATGGAGATCCCAAGAAAACCTACGTGGCAACCCTTGAGCCTTTTCTTTAGCCGAGACACGACCCGTGAAAGACGTTCCCTAACTTGATATCGCACTAACCGCGATCGATAGGCCAATCGAAAGCAATGAGGCCGATCGATAAGCCCGACGCGTCGCTTAAGTGCGACCACTGATTTTTCACTCTTCCACTTCCGCTTCACGACTCCGACGAGGACAGACGTGCGAACGTTCGCCGCATCCTCCCGCGCATCGACAAGACACGTGCCACCACCGGAAAATGAAGAGACACCTCGCTCATACAACGCGAACCCGTGCTCCGCCGCGCTACTACTACGCCCGCTCGTACGCTGTGACGCGCGCCTGATTGCCGACTCCTTCAGAGTTTTTGCCACCCGCAGCGCAGGTGTCGAAGCCTCACTCATTCGCCCGCCAGGTGGTGTTGGCGACCCCATTTTTACCATCAGCCTTACGGGTGGGACCGTGCAGTTGCTCTTGGCACCAAACCACGTAGTGCTGCGCCCGGATACGCAGTCTGCGACACAATTCTTACGGGTCTTTGTACGGTTAGCCTCGTTCCCCGGTACTCTGCCACCCCCATACCATTCCTACTACAGGTCATATCCCTCTATATAAATTTTCTTGTATAGGTTCCTTGGCCCCGACTGAGATTCTATCCCGGCCAGAGAACTACGTGACAAGTGGCGCCCGAACAGGGACTGTAGGGAGCAAATAAATAAATAAATGCATTTATAGATAGCTTGTACTTTTCTGAAACAAATATATTTACATTTTTGTGATTTAAATCAATTTTATATTTGTTTCGGGATGTCTAACAATCGTGCAATTTTAAAACTGTTTCAACAAGGAAATCGCCAATGCGACATTGTTCGTTTGCTTGGCATACAAAAACAAACGGTCTCTGACGCTATCCGGCGATTTAATGAGCTTGGTCATGAAGGTGACCGTCCTGGACGAGGCAGACCATGCACCGCTAAAACTTCCAGAATTCGCCAGATCGTGAAAAAGCGAATCACTCGGAATTGCAGAGTCTCGGTCAGAAAAATAGCCCGTGAAATCGGAGTGAATCGAGAAAGTGTTCGGTTGATTGCAAAAAAATGAACTTAATCTCAAGCCCTACAAGCTCCAAAAAGTGCAGCTTCTTAAGGATGACAATAAGCGCGTGAGACTCCAAAGATGCCGTCAGCTAAAGCGTCGGGCCGCAGGTCAAAAATGGGAGCGTATTCTCTTCACGGTCGAGAAGATATTCACCATCCAACAGGCGCACAATCACCAAAATGACAGAAGCTGGTCGGCTGAAGCTCCAGGTACCTCTGCAATAATCGAGCGCCGTCAATGTGAGCAGTCTTTAATGGTTTGGGGAGGAATATGCGCCACCGGCAAAACACCTCTTGTTTTCATCGATCAAGGGGTCAAAATCAATCAGGAAGTGTAAGGCCGGGATATTTTGGAAACTGTTGTGCTTCCTTGGGCCCAGCAGCACTTCGGTGATACGGAGTTGACGTTTCAACAGGATTCAGCGCCAGCCCATAGAGCCAAATTGACTCAGGACTGGTGCAAAGCCAATTTTCCGGACTTTATCACATCCAATGAATGGCCACCTTACTCGCCAGACCTTAATCCGATGGACTACAGTGTGTGGTCTATTTTGGAGTCCAGGGCATGTGCTAAAAGCCACAAAAGTTTAGAGGCGCTGAAGCAATCATTGCTCCAAGAATGTGATCGATTATCGGAAGAAGACCTGAAACGTTTAGGGCTCTGCATCGCAGCCCAATGAAGCCACTTCGAAACCGGCTGAATATATGTTAACACAATACCTATTTAGTTGTGTATCTGCAATTTTTCTCAAATACAGTTCCTTAAAAAGTTATGATAAAAAATGTTTGTCCGGGTTATTTATTGTCACCATGTAATACAAAGTGTCGAGAACAGGTCGAAGGCCGGGCTGTATCCTATGGGATCGACCTAGGGCTTCTCCCGCAGGCTATGGCGGAACTGCTGACGAGCAGAGCCGACAAGTGGTTCCAAACGAGTCGCCTCCAAGGGGCCGATTGGACCACCTTCCGACGGGAGTTCCTGGAGTTTTTCCTTCCACCCAGGTACCTCCAGCGCTTAGACGACCGAATTCGGAGTCGCGAGCAGTTGGAAGGGGAAACCTTCAAGGATTTTATGTTAGACCTTCGCGTTCTCATGCGCCACGCAGGCTACGACGAGACCCAAGAGCTGAATCGGCTATACGAAAACGTCGCGCCGGAATATCAAATGTATATCCGGCGTAGCGAATTTCGAGTTCGAGGCTGTCCAAAAGCGAAGCCGCGAGCGACGACACGGCAACCTTACGAAATCCACTCCCTCGACGTCAGATTCGTTCTCCTTCTCCGACGAGACCCAGTCAGGGAAACGTGCCTCGTGCACAGCCTGAGCCTCGAGCACCCGTGCCCGCCAGGGTCAACCGGGTGATCGCATCCGATCGGCGAATCGATGTCCGAGATGCGTGCCGCAACTGCGGAGAGCCGTGGCCCTTCAGCCTCGATTGTCGGAATGCCCGACAGTACTTCTGTTGGGATTGCGGACGTCGAGACGTGTGGACAGTCGAATGCTGTCGACGTCAACAACAGGGAAACGGGATGGGACCCAATCCAGAGCATCATCAGTAACTGCACCGCTTAGGATAGAGAGAGGGAGGATTGCTGCGGAGGTCGTCATCGACGGACACGTGCGCCTAGCCAAAATCGACACAGGAGCGTCGAGAAGTTTTGTCAGCCAGGACATCGCCGACGTAGTGGGGCAACCCCACCAATTTAGGGAAATCCTCACGCAGATCAACCTCGTCGACACGTCTCGAGTCGAAGTTTCAAGGCTGCTCCTAGCTGATGTGACTTTCGCGCAGAAGTCAATTCAGGTTCCCCTACTTGTAATATCCGCAATGCTGGAGCCACTAATCCTCGGGATGGATTTCCCCGCCTCTATTGGCACCACCCTCCGATGTGGGACGGTAAGCCTCACGCTCTCTCTACACCGACCCGAAGAACTCGACAACACCAGGCACAACGGACCAGTGCATGTCGATTAAAGTAACCACCAACCGGCATCAGGACCCCAGACTCGACCACGAACGACACCATTGAACCCACCTCCTGCGGAATCGGCTAGGCATAGCCAACCACGATATAAGCCCACGGAGCAACAAGGATACGAACGAACCCGGAACACCCAGATCATATGGCACAGAGCCACAAAGAAACGAAGGAACATGGGAAGGAAACCAGACTACAGCACAGGGCGAGATCAACGAAGCAGAGAGGAGCACGGAAGCAAGCGAGGAGAATAAAGTAAAGCGAGAGGCGTACCACGTGCTGGAAACACATGGGCAGCGCGTCGTGGAACGCAAGCTGAGAACACGCGAGGAGAACAACGACAGAGAACATTGGGAGACAAATACATCTCGACCTTGGATCTGCGCAATGGATACTGGCAAATACCCATGGCTATTGACAGCCGAGCATGCACCGCATTCACAGTGCCTGGAAGAGGCCTATTTCAATGGCGAGTCATGCTATTTGGGCTGCATTCGGCCCCGGCAACATTTAAAATGGCACTGGATAGCGTGATCGGTCCTGACCTCGACCCACACGCATTCGCGTACCTCGATGACATCATCGTCATCGGAGCGAGTCTCGATGAACACATGGAGAACCTACGCAAAGTGTTCCAACGGCTAAGGAGAGCCAACCTGCGGATCAACCAGGAGAAGTACTCGTTCTTCAAGAGGAAGATAGCCTATCTGGGACACGTGATCAGCGACCAAGGTATCCACACCGATCCGGACAAGGTAGCGCAGTGCGCAATTTGAGCCCTCCCACGAGCTTACGAGAACTGAGGAGATGCCTCGGTATGGCCTCGTGGTACAGGCGATTCGTGCCAAACTTCGCTTCGGTAGTGCAAGCCATGACGAACCTACTGAGGAAAAATCAGAGGAAATCAATGGCCATGAGCGAGTCATTGCTTACGTCAGCCGGAAACTTGACGCCGCTGAGCTGAACTATTCACCCACGAAGAAGGAGTGTTTAGCAATTGTCTGGAGAATCCGGAAGCTAAGATGCTATCTTGAAGGGTATAGATTCGACGTCATCACCGATCACCTGGCACTTAAATGTCTCGACCAGATAGAGAACCCCACCGGCAGGATTGCTAGATGGGCGTTGGAGCTCCAGCAATATCAAAATGACATTACCGCCGCTGGACGTACAATGTGGTTGCCGACGCTCTACTGCGACAACCTCTGGGCCATCTGCAGATCCTCCTGCTGCCCACAATGATGACATTACAGATGTTATGATAAATAAAGGAAATGATGGTAGAGTGCACTATGGTCCAGATTCCGTTTTTTTTTGCATAAAGTCGATTAATTTTTTTATTTATAGTAAATTCATCATACATTATAAACATTTTAAAAGCTTTAAAAGCGCCAAAAAAACTTTTTGAGAGATTTTAAAAGTGAGTTTGCGATCAGCTTACTTCCCAATAAAATTTGCGCCAAAATATTTAGTTGCTTTATGTTGTGTCACACGCTTTAAATTGGTCCACAAAATTCAACTAAATTATGGAAAATAGTCTTCAAGGTATGCACTATTTAGTGTATATTGTTATTTTATGTGTAGTTCTAGGGATTTAGTATTGTGTAATTTCCAATTGATGTGTATTTATTTAGAAAACTAACATGCGTTCTCCGTGTTTCGTGGAATAAAACTAAGAAGCTGTTCCATGCTGAAAGTAACTAATTGGTCCAGATTGTACTTGTGAGTGTTGTTATTAACCACAATCCAAAAACTCATCCCCGTTCATCCCCCTATTCTAACGTTTTGGTAACCGTCTGCTGAAAACTACTGTGAATCAGTAAATCAAAAGATGAGGTGGATAAAATGGATAAAAGTTGCCAACAAACCATGGATAACGGGGCTAAATATAAAATCTAAGCATGGCGCTTTCTAAAAAACCTTAAAAATTGTGAGCAAGAAGAAGGAGTTAAGGAAGAGCTAGTAAATCTATTTAATGTCAAAGTTAAAAGCTGTAATTTTCCTGAGGAATGGCGGGAAATAAAAGTGACTCCAATACCAAAGAAAAATAAAGACTTGACTAACACAAAATTTTAGACCAATTTCGCTAATATCTGTGATAGCCAAAAGAATCAATAGGTTATGTTAGAGAAAGATATAAAGGACAACACAATACTCCCATACAGGTCAAATGCCGACAAAAAAAAATAATAAATTTGCGGTCATGTGCATAAATGACATGATAAATATGGTGGCAATTAAAGCAAAGCAAAAAAGCCGTAGCAGTAGTGTTTCTTGACTTGAAAAATGCATACAATTGTGTAAACATAAACGTTCTACAAATCATCTTAGAAAGCGAAAACTTCCTAAAGGAATTATTAGACTGGGTTTTGAGCTTCATGGCAAATAGGGTCCTTACAGGATAGCTTCAATTGGAATCCAGATTCGGACGTTTGTAGCCAGTGAATCGCACAAGGGTTGCGATTTTCTGGCCTGTGGAGAGTGACGTCATGGATGACGTAATGGATCGCGAGAGCGGCGATCAGAATGCTGAAGCCATGGGCATTAAGAACGGTTCTGTTGGAAGCTCTAATTGTAACATAGCGTCACAGGACCATTCGCAGGTTTCTACGATGGAAGCTAGACTGCACAGACCGTGATGGGGTCGAATCGGTGCGCGCCGCTTCACAGTGCGAGCACGCCGACCAGTATGAATCAAGCCAGTCACGACATGTTGCAACCAAATGCTGCTATACAGTTTTCTGCACAGCAAATGAACACAGTAAAGGGAAATACCCCATGGACAACGGCTCCCTATATGCAACAGAGGGCTGCACGTGGTCCAATCTTGACGCTTGTTTCCTATGCACAAATCCAAGGGAACAAGGCACCGCCAAACGGCGCGGCTGTGCCTTTACCGATCAGTACAACGTGGCCGGTTCCACAACGAAATGAGGTTGGATTCATGGCAAATAATGGAGCACAGGCCGCAGCACCAAGGGGCGCGGCAGGATTCATACCAAATAAAGCAGAGCAACCAGTACTGCCAGGGAATGCTGCTGGATTCATGGCGAATAACGCAGCCATGTTTGGATTCCAAGGCGGTTCAGCTGGATTTGCCCCGCCGATCAGTGGATTGGGTTTCATGCCACAATGTAACCCCAATACGACGAACTTTTCCCAACCCTACAATTCTGGAGTTAATGCCGGTGAAGCAGGAAACAATGCAGTTATGCTGACGCCGACTCAGATAGCTGCGCGTCAAGTTATATCGTGAGAATTACCTGTTTTCTCCGGTAAGCCCGAGGAGTGGTTGTTATTCATAAGCAACTATGAGCAGTCAACAGAAAGATGCGGATTTAGCAAGGAGGAGAATCTCATCAGACTTCAGAAGTGCCTTAGAGGATCAGCTTTAAATGCTGTACGAGGTAAGCTTATGGTTCCAGCTATGCTTCCATATGCGATTGGAACGTTGAGAATGCTATATGGCACTTGCGGTGCAGAATTATTGCGCTACCATGTTGTCGATGGGTCTACGTGATTACCTAAACGATTCAGCCCTGCTGAGCGATTTGAAGCTAGATTGGGGCAGACATCGTTTGGCAGCAGGCGGCGGAAATTTAGCCGCCTTTGATAATTGGTTATTTGGCGTAGCTATGTGCGCTACGTTGGTGACGCCTTATGATTATCAGCCAGCAGAGAAAGAAAAACGTTGCAGACACGTGAAGGAACGCCTATGAGTCCACAATACGGTGGAAGGCGATGACCAGAACAATCAGAATCTGCAGGATGTTCAAGAATCATCGTGCCAGGGATGTGTCGGTGACCATGAACTTGTAAAATGCAAAGTATTTTTGACCATGTCAATCAAGTCTAGATTGGACATAATAAAGGCAAAACGACTATGCTTCTGTTGCTTTGGGAAGCATATTGCTCGGAACTGAGAGTAAAGAAGACTTGCAATGTCAATGGATGCAAGTTACAGCACAATAAGGTTCTACGCTTGAAGCGAGTTGAGAACGAGGACCAGGTCGAACAAGAGAAGAAAACTAGCGATATAATAACCAGTGAGTCAACTGTTTTCTTCCATGATAAAACGACAAAAAAGGCACTGCTCCGATATATACCAGTACCTTTGCACAATGGATCAAGATCCGTAGATGTCTTGGCCCTTATCGACGAGGGATCATCCTATACGCTAATGGAGCGCAAGTTGGGCTTAGACGGACCAGAAGAAGAGCTCTGTTTGAAGTGGACCGGCGATATGACGCAGACTGAAGCCAAATCCAAGCTCATCTGTATCAATGTTGTTGCTGCCGGTTGCCTAGATGTGAAATATGTGCTGAAAGGAGTGCGCACTGTGAGCAAATCGGATCTGCCATTGCAAAGTATTGATGCTTAATGATCACAATCACCTAATGTCCGTTCCTGTCTCGACGTACTCAAATGCTAGAGCCCAAATGATCATTGGACTGGATCACATTAAGATCTCTGTGCCACTGGAGGTACAAGAAGCTGATAATGCCGATCTTATTGCGGTTCGTTCCCAATTGGGATGGTCTGTTTATGGCTGATATGGATTGGACGAAGCCATGCCGCCACGTGTGCTGCATGTCAAACTACGAATTACATTTCCAATGAAACTGGATTATTTTGGAGATACGAGAATGTTGAGCTGCCTGATTCCTATCCCATGGCTCTAAGACGTCTCAAATGTCTCGAGTCAAAAATGCTTAAGGATCCGGAGCTGAATGAGTTTTTTACTGATACCATGCGGAACTACGAGAAGAAGGGTTTCATTCGAAAACTGCAAAAACGAGAGCTGACTCATAATCAACGTTCTTGGTATCTGCCTGTCTTTGTAGTGGAAAATCCTAACAAAAGAAAGAAACGATTGGTCTGGGACGCCGCAGCACAGGTCGATGGCGTGTCTTTGAACGATACACTTTTAAAAGGACCGGATTTGTTGGTATCATTGATGGGAGTACTGCTGCGTTTCCGAGAGCGACCTGTGGCTGTAACAGGTGACATACGAGAGATGTTTCACCAGACTAAAGTTCGCGCCTCCGACCAATCTTCGCAGAAGTTCTTATGGAGAAATGGAGAAATTGATTGTCCGCCGGATACATATGTAGTGCAAGTGATGACCTTTGGCGCTTCTTGTTTGCCGTCACTTGCCAACTTCGTGTTGAGGCGCAATGCGGAGCAGTTCGGCGAGAAACATCCAAGCGCGATAAAGGCGATCTTCCAAAACACGTTTGTTGACGACTGGCTGGAGTCGGTAGATACGGAAGATCAGGTGATTCAACTGGCAACAAATGTGAAAGATATCCACACCTTAGGTGGATTTAAAATGAGAAATTGGCTTTCAAACTCCAAAAGCGTCCTTCAATCCCTGAATAACTCACGGGAGGCGTCACCAAAATATCTTGGCGTGGAGCAAGAACTTCAGGAGAAAGTTTTAGGCATGTAGTGGCTACCGGAATCAGACATGCTAACGTTCGTCATCAGGCCCGAGGTCAGCAACCCACACAAAGCGTCGAGTGTTGAGTATTGTAATGTCCATCTTTGATCCGCTTGGGATACTTGCATCTTCAACATCCGCGCCAAAATCATCCTGCAAAATATATGGAGATCAGGAGTGAGCTGGGATGACGCCATTAAAGAACCGGAAGAGAATAACTGGATAGCATGGAAGCCTTTACTGAAGAAACTTGGAGATCTCCGCATTCCACGCAATAGTACATGTCCTATTCAAGTTCCGTCAAAAGCGTGCAGTTGCATGTATTTGTCGATGCCAGCCTGCAGCTTATACTGCAGTAGCATATCTGCGTGTTGAACATTATGAACATATTTTGGACTGATGCGCGAGACGTTTTGTACTGGATAAAATTCGACGCCCGTAAGTCCCCTTAATTCGTGGCTTACGTATTGGAGAGATTCTTGAAGAATCTGAGATTGAAGATTGGCGCTGGGTACCTTCGGAACAGAATGTGGCGGATGAAAGGACCAAATGGACTAAGAATTGCGAAATAAACAGCTCAGGAAGATGGTTTACTGGCCCGGAATTTTTATTGCAGCTCAGTGGCCATCGCGAACAGGAGTTCACATTAGTAGCGAGTGTGAACTAATGTACCATGATGAGGAAACGTGGGTGAACAAGTCACCTTTTGATTCGATTATGCCGGATCCGTTGCGTTCCAGTAGACTTGAGCGCCTGCGTGCTGCCCAAAGACGAGTGCTGGATTTTCTACGCTGTATATGCAAGGAACCGCGTGGGCCTGAACTGGTGAGACTATTCAAACTAAATCACTATGTGGAAATGGATACTGTTATTATACGAGCATGCCAAGAAGAAGCGTTTGCTGATTAAATACGCTGTCTAAAGAGAGGATCGAAGCCATTGAAGATGTGGAGGCGAACGTGAAGCATCCGATTGTCCTCCCTTCACGCTACAGGGTAACGTATCTAATAGTGGGATACTATCATCGCAAATATCATCATCTGCACGGAAAGATTGTTGTCAACGAAATTCGTCAACAATATTGGATACCAGGACTGAGAGCACTTGTGAAGGACATCGTCAAAAACTGTTCGGCTTGCTGCATCCGCTTCCACGCGCAGCCGCTTCCACCAATAATGGGAAATTTACCCAAGGAACGTCTTTTACCGTTCACTCTGCCTTTCACGTACACAGGAGTGGACTATTTCGGACCAATGGAAATCGCCGTGGGAAGACGTAGGAAGAAAAGATGGAGAGTATTGTTCGTTCACCTGTCTAACAGTTCGTGCTGTCCATTTAGAGATCGTTTCATCTCTATCGACAGACTCATTCCTGCTAGCCCTGAAATTGTTTACTGCTCGCCGAGGGGTTCCTGTTAAGATGCTGTCAGACAACGGAACTAATTTTCGCGGTGCAAGCAGAGTATTGGCGAAAGAGATCGAGCGCATATTAACTTCGGACGTGAAATCGAAGTATCCGGAAATGTCGTTTGCCTTTATTCCACCCGGAACACCTCACATGGGCGGAGCCTGGGAACGCAAGGTGCGTTCTACAAAGTCGATCCTGACGTAAATTTTGGAGCGTGCCGGACTGCGAGAAGCAGTATTACGAGCGGCGCTGGCTGATGCCGAATGTACGTTAAATTCCAGACCTTTAACGTATATTCCGTTAGAATCTGAGAACTCCGAAACTCTGACTCCAAACCATTTCTTGATCGGTAATTCAAGTGGACTACGCGAACGAGGCACGATGGAGAGCACTGGACTTGGATTGGCTAAAAACTTCCGGATAGCTGGCCAATTGGCGGATCGCTTCTGAAAAAGATGGGTTCGAGGGTATCTACCGACACTTACGAGTCGGACCAAATGGTTCCAGCCGAACCCAAAACCAATTGCTGTGAATGATGTCATTGTCGTGGATGAGACGAGCAAGTGGGACTCCTGGCCGAAAGGAATCATTGCTGACGTTCATTGCGGAAAGGATGGGCAAGTAAGGAGCGCTGTAGTACGATCAACTGAAGGATTCGTAACTCGCCCCGCGATTAAGTTGGCTTAATTGGTCATCGTCATGAATGGTAATACTCAGCGTAGCCACGCAGAAGAATTACGAGGTGGGGAATGTTGTGATGCTGGCGAAGGTTTGCTGCCCTGCGCTAGATGCCTAATTTGAAGAGGACGGCATTTGCATTTGTTAACACTGAAGCTGTAGTGACCAACACCAATTTGTATTGGAAAACACTTTTTTTTGCGAGAATGAGACGGCTATATATGTAAGCGTCACTTTGTGAATTGAACAACGGCAAATCACAAGTGTAAGATGAGAAAAAATGTACAATTTCTTAATTTGGAACAAGATTAATAAACATTTCAGCGCTATCAGTATACATACTGCAACCAGAGGCTTGTTGTAGGTGGTGAAACCCGGGACCCAGGTGCGTCCCAGCGCCAGGTTAGCTGAAATATTAGGGTAGTATCAAATAGAAGGTGGAAGATAATCTCCACTGGTGCTTCTGTCACTTCTAGCGGCAGTGAAGTGGGGTTTTTAGAAATGCCAATTGGAAGAACGCACAGTTTAAATAAGGAAATCCCTTTATCCTCGGTAGGAACTAGTCGGAATAAACCTAGCACGTGATATTGCAAAAACAGAAAAAAAAACGAAGTCTAATCATATATTATGTGATGGGTTAGGGGGGGATAAAATTAGTGGAAATAAGAACACAGAATCATATATAGTTAAGGCAATTCATTACATGATAAAGGACTCGGAAGCAGAAAATTTTGACATTCTATGGGCCTCAGGGCGTAAAGGTATTGACATAAATGAAAAAACGGATAGTTTAGTGAATATGACTTTATCAAAGAGAAAAAATAAAATAAAGAATAAATGGAACGAGGACTCTAAAAACAAATACATTTCGAGAGGCTCAACACTTTCAAACTACTTTCTTAACTTACCAAAACGTCAATGGCACAATCTAAAATGGAAAGCTAAATGTATAAAAGTGATTAACAGACTTACGACAGACGACACATATGACAAGGTTAATTCGGTGCAAAAAAGGCCACTTTTGAAAAAAATAATTGTGTCGGAATGGCTAAAGTTAGCTTAATGAATTAAATACCATATAATAACACAACATTTGAATAATTTTTAATAAATTTTGTATTGAAAAATATTTAGAGGTAGAGAAGTTATAGGGAATCTCCCGAGTCGCCTCCAAAAAAAGTTGTTTTGCGGTGTACAGTCCACAGGATCATCCGATCTAAACAAATTATACCTCATTCGTTAAAGGATAAGTGTCCCGAGGTATTCACGAAGAGTTTTTATTTGTAAAATTTTTTCCCTATTTTTTATCAAAATTTGAAGTCAAAACCCCGATTTTTGACAAAAAAATTAAGTTAATTTGTTAAATATATATAAGAAGAAAATTAAAAATTAAAAAAAGCTCGACGTGAATACCTGTAGAATTATCCAAAGAAGTTATGTTCCAAATGTACACCGATTTTCAAAATGGCATTTTTCAGGAGAGCGCTTTAAACTTTGCGATTCTCATGCATTGAACACCAACCGACCTTCGTTCAACTCCGCATAACTTCGTCATTTTACTCTGATCGATATAAAACTTGGACACAAAATTCTTAAGATGTTGGTCTTTAAAAATAAAAAATAAAAAAATATTTACGAAAAAAAAAATTAAATACCCTATTTATATTTCGGGTTACTTGTTACATAGGCTCAAGTGGCGGTTGTATTAATAGATAGATATGCACATACAAGTGCTAGGCCGTGCTCTGCTGCTGGGACTTAATCGCTAACAGATGCTTCTTATCTAAAACCGTGTTCATGTTTGAACATTCTGCCAAGGGCCAGCAAGATTCGGGGTACATTTAAATTAGTTGCAATTAAAATTAAGTGGACTGTATTTATTTTGTTTCATTCGATATAATTAATTTTGCAACTAATATTTTACAAAGCCCTCCGTATCATGGCTTAATACATGTACAATTTTATTTCTTTTTAACTTTTAATTTTTAATTCATCAAAATTTGTTTATCCGCTTGTATTTCTTTTTTCTATTATTTTTGAATTTCCTTTATATTAAACAATTGGTATTGAAACTGACTTTATGACTTTAACTCCAGCTTTATAAATACCTCCGAAGTGAGGTCCTGCCGGGGGAATATTGCATTAAGCAACTCCTGATTCTTTTTTTTTTTAACCCAAAAATTATTATATTAAAAAAAAAGAATTTTAATTAAGTCGACTTAGCTGCTGCTTTTTCCGCTTCTGCCGCGCCGCCGTCGTCTTTAATTTTGATGTTGTTGTTTTTGCTGCTGCTGTCGTCGCTGCCGCCGTTGTTGTTGCAGGATGATTTCCTGCTGCCGCCTGTATCTGTACCGTCGCTGCGGCCGTCGTTGTTGTTGCAGACTTATTTGTAGTTGCTGCCGTGAGGTCGTCTCTCCTTCTCCTTTTCTCCGTCAAGGGCTGGGTAACGTCCACACAATATCTTAGTCGATTTCTCGACCCCAGAAAATTATTTTATTCTTATTTTCTGGTTGCCATATCTGGCATTTACAAAAAAACCAACCAATGGAGTTGGAAAAAAATATTAATAAGGACTCTTATTGTCCTTTAATTTTAAAAAACCAACCAATGGAGTTGGAAAAAATTTTTTTTGTGTAAAAACAAAAGGGACTCTTTTTTGACCTTTTGAATTATCGATTTCACGACCACAAAAACTTTCTTATTATTGTGTTTTTTTTTTTTTAATTTTGTCACGATAGGTTTTTTTTTTCACTACCGCGACTTTTCGATGTTTTAGGCCTCGAAAAAACGCCCACAATAAATATTTGTTATATTTATTTTTTAATTTTGTCGATTCCTCGATCACTTTTTTTTTTTTTTTAACAAGAAGGACTCTTTTTTTATCATTTTGCATATATATGGTATATGTTGGCCATTTCAAATACCATAACATAATTTTATGCACTTTTTACATTTTCTTTAAGCACATTTTCTACTGATATTATTGGCTCCAGCACGCCTTACCATTTTTTTCATGGTATTACAGCAACCTACATGGTGCATGTTTTTAAAACATAAAAGACTCTTTTGTGTCTTTTTGTTTTTATCTTATACTCTGTTCCTTACCACGGGTGGGGGGAAACAAGAGTTAATTATTTTGCTACCTTTTAGCTACAAGTGTTACTTGCTTCGCTTGAAGGAGCTGGCCTCACTCTGAGTCCCTTACCATAGAGGGGGAAACTGCAGAGTTGTCGAAGCAAAAATGCTCCGAAGGCTCTATTGACCAAAATGAAAACCCCAAATAAATTAGAAGTCTTCATATGCTGAGTTTTTGTAAGAAACTGATTTTATTTCATTCAAACCCTAGCTTATATAGCTAACATGAGAATGTACATTGTAGATCTTAGTTCTAGACCCACGCATCGGACAGTTCCCGATCGTGAGAAATATTTAAAGTACGATAAGGGTGCAAACAGTCACCCCGAAAGAACATATCTTAAACAAACCCAGACCGCTCGCAGGAGGTCATATTTCGGGTTACTTGTTACATAGGCTCAAGTGGCGGTTGTATTAATAGATAGATATGCACATACAAGTGCTAGGCCGTGCTCTGCTGCTGGGACTTAATCGCTAACAGATGCTTCTTATCTAAAACCGTGTTCATGTTTGAACACCTACCGATCGGTTTATATGTCAGCTATATGATATAGTTGTCCGATTTTCATAAAATTTATGCCAAAATTCTGAACTAATAAAATAAGCTTATATCTCAGAGTAGATAAAAATAGTGTGAAAAACAACGAAGTTATAATTTTTTTTCTATTAATTTCCTGATCGTTCCTATGGCAGCTATATGATATAGTCGCCCGATTTTCATACAATTTTTACCAAAATTCAGAAATAATATAAAATGGTCATATGTAAAAAATAGTGCACATATGTTGAAAAACAGCTAAGTTATAATTTTTTTTCTAAAAACTTATCGAACATTTGTATGGCAGCTATATAGTCGTCCGATCCGGCCCGTTCCGACATATATAGCAGTGAGAGCATATAGAAGACTATATGCAAAGTTTCATTCAGATAGCTTTAAAACTGAGGGACTAGTTTGCGTAGAAACAGACAGACAGACAGACGGACAGACGGACATGGCTAGATCGACTTGGCTGTTGATGCTGATCAAGAATATATATACTTTATAGGGTCGGAAACGTCTCCTTCACTGCGTTGCAAACTTCTGACTCAAATTATAATACCCTGCAAGGGTATAAATATTACAACTGAAAAATAAATATCTGGTCAATATAACACATCAGTTGCGACCAACAGTAAATCACTACGTTGTTAAAGCACAAAAAAAAACTGCACATAAGGTTTTGTCGTTCCGAAATTTCTCATTTTGTTCCGCGTTAGAACGCATTTAAATTTAACCACCGTTTGTTGGCGATAGGCGATAGTTTTTCGGTGCAACTCGGATTTCTTCTTGTTAACAGTGAAAATTTAACCATTCACTACGAAAATGTAACAAATTTGGCGAGGAACAAATACAATATTGCATTTAAAATGTGGCGCCAAACTGCAAGTATGCCCAAAATAGTTGTTGGTGTTTTTTTTGTCTGTGTTTTCTTTGATCACGGCTAGTGCTTCTCCAGCGTCAGGTGTGTACTCTGGTCTGGCTGGGAAAGGCGATCGCACTTCCGCTACTGGTTCTGTTGAAGCAGAAGCTTGATTTCGTCGAAACGGATTATTTCGCACGGCATTGTCGTCTCGAGGCCCTAAAATACTGCTGGTCAGGGTGGCTTGCATCCCGGTATCTGGATCGTTGCTTGCCGGTTCGGGTTCTGTGGCTTCTATGTGGTCTGTTGTTTCCGGAGTGAATGCGTTTGTTAAGAGCGAAGGCATAGCTGTCATTTTTGGGGCTGGCTATTTGGAGAGGGTTCAGTTGTAGCGAAGCGCGACCGCATTGAATAGTGACAGACACGCCACAGAGAAAGTCCATACCCAATAGCACGTCTTCCATGATCGAAGGTAAAACTAACAGTGGAAAAGTTACCCAAGGTTGGTCCAACTGGATTTTGGCTACCAGAGACTTGGTTATTTCTTTGCGCGAGCCTTCTGCCAGGCTGACATGAGTGCGTACCGACCGTACGTTATGTGTTGTTCCTACGCGTTGAACAACTCGCTCACTCACAAAACTTCTGCTAGCTCCGGTATCTATAGTCGCGTTTAAACTCTGCCCCTCGATCTGCACCTGTGCGATAATTCTGCTAGCCTGAACCTATAAAATCTCTCCTAATTCCGGGGATTCCTGAGGGCCGTCTCCGCCCGCTCCCCGAGTGGGCGAAGACTCCTCTCGTTTCCTGGCTGGGTAAGACGCCAACACTCGTAAGTGCGTATTCCTCTGCGCCCAAAATCCTAGCAGAAGAGAACTCTGGGATTGCGACACGTTGATTGCTGATGACCCTCTTGAGCACAATTCCAACAAGCAAACCTGAAATTCGTCACCATCGACATGTTTCCTACTCGCAGAGCTGCTTGCGGCACTGCGGCTGGTGGGGGTGGTCGCCTGACTGATCGCGTCAAATTTTGCTGATTCGATGGCGGCGCTCCTGCGTATGTTGTGACCTCGTAGACGTTCCTTCTCAGCGGTGGCTGTGGTTTGGCCAACATTCTGGCATGGCTTCCTGTCCCTCGGTAGCGGGTGACCTCATAGTTAACTGCTCACGTGATAAGCTGCTCCAAAGTCGTGAAGTCATGCCTCCTGGCGTACATCTGGTACTCCGGTTGGAGATTCTCATAAATGCGTTCCAACTCCTGTTTCGCGTTATATCCCGCACGGTGCATCATGAGTCTGATGTTGACTAGGTATTGTTTGAAGGTCTCTCCTCGTCGCTGATCTCTGGTGCGGATCTCATCCTCGAGTCGCTGAAAATACCTGGGTGGCAGGAAGAAGTCAAGAAACGCCTTCTTGAAGTTCGTCTAAGATTCTCCTAGCAGCTGGCTTGTCCGAAACCAGTGCTCCGCCGTGTCCGTCAAAAGACCAGGGATGGCCTGCGGCATCTTCTCCACGTCGACTTCGTATGCGATGGCTCTTTCCTCGAGATGTTGAATGAATGTGATGGGGTCCGTGGTTCCATCAAAAGTGATTCCCCAATTCTTCAGTTTCTCCCCTAGCATGGCTGCGGACATCTCTGTTTTCTTGGGAAAAATGTCCCGTCTGACTGGGTGGATCTCCAAGGCTCCGATGGCATCGGCAAGCTGCTCTGCCTACAAGTGTTGGTACCTGAAGCTGCGTAGGACCCGGAGGGTGCGGGCTCAGACTCGGTGTGCGTTGTTTTCTCTCCGTTAACGCGGCTGTGATTTCCGCCTCGCATTCCTGCAGTCGCTCGGCTATCTTCAGTACGTGATCATCCCAATTATTAAAAGCTGCCAGCCGGCTCCTCATTTCCTCAACTGTTCCGGTTGCTTCCAAAGAAAACACCTTCAGAATCGCCTCCAATTCTCGCTTCCGGAGATACGAAATCCAACGCGCGCCCATATTGCTGTGAAATAATAGTTAATTGGCGAACAAGGGGAAATCTCCGATAAGACGAGAAAATTTTTAAACGGGTCAAACCATGATAGAATTATACAAGGTAGTCCCGTCGGGTCCAAATCGTTCAGGTTTTAGGGCTTATTTTGACAGCTCGTGCTTATTCATTGAGTTATTTCATTCAAACTTTCAGGCTATACGTCTCACACACACTTTGATAAGCCGAACTAGGGCTTATTTTTTTTTCGACGGGACTACCTTGTATAATTCTATCATGGGTCAAACGAGGGTCGAATTGATAAAAATCTTTAGCGAAAATTTCCTTTTATTTGCCACCAAAAATGTTCAGAATCAAATTTTATTTGCCACAGAAAGTTTTTAAACTGCCCTCGTGCAACTAGGGTGACCACAAAATTCGATGTCAAACGGCGTTTTAATTCACGAATTTGACGACGATGTAGTTTAAATTTTCCACGACGGTGATTAAATATTGTTCAACGGCGATTTTAACTTTGTTCAACGGTGATTTGATTTGGTTCGACGGTGATTTAAGGGGGGGGGGGGGGGGATTGGGGTAAGGTTAATTCGGTGCCAAAAAGGCCACTTTTCAAAAAATTATTGTGGCGGAACGGCTAAAGTTAGCTTAATGAATTAAATACCATATGATAACACAACATTTGAATAATTTTTGATAAATTTTGAATTGAAAAATATTTAGAGGTAGAGAAGTTATAGGGAATCTCCCGAGTCGCCTCCAAAAAAAGTTGTTTTGCGGTGTACATCCTAACAGTCCACAGGATCATCCGATCTAAAAAAATTATACCTCATTTGTTAAAGGATAAGTGTCCCGAGGTATTCAGGAAGCTTTTTTTTTTTTAGTTTTTTTGTGATTTTTTAGGAAATTTGAAAGTCAAAAACCCGATTTTTGACTAAAAAAAAACGTTATTTCTTAATTTAAAAATATATAAAAATTAAAAATAACAAAAAGGCCGACGTGAATACCTGAGGAATTAGTTAAAGAATCGATTTCAAATCGATCGGTCCAGTAGTTTTTCTGTAATCGTGTACACCGATTTGAAAAATTGAATTTTTCAGGAGAGCGCTTTAAACTTTGAACACCAACCGACCTTCGTTCAACTCCGCATAACTTCGTCAATTTTACTCTGATCGATGTAAAAATTGGACACAATATTCTTAAGATGTTGAACTTAAAAAATAAAAAATAAAAAAAAATTTTCGAAAAAAAAAATTAAATACCTTACCCCCCCCCTTAAACTTCTAAATTTTCACGACGATGTTTTAGAGACTCGACGACGGTTGTATGAGAAGAGAGAAAAACGATGTGATCCCGTTGACTGTACTCCTTGACGCTTGCTGGTGTGAGAGAGACGACGATGAGAGTGAAGTGCGAAAACAAAATGGCTGCGCTGTGGGGAGTTTTCGTTAGCTTTTCCCTACCTCGTGCTTTTGAGACTCTCGCGACCCGAATTGGCTACCCAGAGGGTAGCTCTCTCTCGCTCTCTCTTTCTCTCTGTTCTGCATATTTGCCTGTGTGTGTTTTTTCTCTTCACGGGCTTTGCCGTCGAGAAATTTCTCATCGCACGTGATTCTCGCTGGCCAAAATACGGTTTACTCTAAACACTCACCCGTCTCGCTCTCACGCACACACACACGCGTGATTTCCTGGTGCTCCGCAGCTGGTCCTGGGCCGGGACACACTCCTCGAGATCGCCTGGTTGATCTCCTCCAAGGTTGGCAGCCGGTGGCTGAAAATTGGCGCTGAAATTTTGTGGCTGAAAATTCGCGCGTCGAAGGCTGGGTTTCGCTTTGGCCACTGGTGGGCTGCAGCGAGTCCTTCCTGGTGGTTTCCTTGGTCACTTGGCACTTCCTCGTCGAAAACCGCCTGTCGGTCTCGGGTTAGATCACTCGATTCGCCTTGGGTTTTGTTCACAACTTTTCGCACGTTTTAAATTCGCAAAACTCGGTCTCGAAGTTAAATATTCTTCCGTTCGCAAGTCTATTCAACTTTGTCACGCCCGCCAGAGTAAAAAAAATGGCACGTGCCTTTGTACGTTTTGCAACTTCCTTTTTCGCTTTTAGAAGTTTCGGTACTCCTAGGCTCTCGCTCTTTCCTTTGGCGCGTGCCTATTTTCGGGGTTGTTCTTTGCTCGATCGTATGTTCCCTCTCGCTCGCACTTAAGCGGCATTGGGTCATGTGACCACTTTTTCGTGGTAAGTTTGCCATCGCTGCGCTGGTGTTTTTTTTTTGTATTCAAAATATTTATTTATTCCCTAATATAATAGTATTAATAATAATAACAATAATGCTCCAACAACAAGACGAAGAAAGGTGCGAGGGAATAAGAGCTCACGCCGTGCGGTACTCGGTGTAATCGATGATCCCGCTGCTTCCTCCAGTTCATGTCTCCCGAGGACGAACCTGCGGCACTCGAAGAGAACGTGGTGCGCGTCCTCCACTATGCCAGAGCCGCACTCCAGGCACCAGTCTTCCGTCTCATGGCCAAAGTGCTTCAAGTACTGGCGGAAGCATCCGTGGCCGCTAAGCACCTGGCTAAGGTGAAAGCTCACCTGCCCATGCGCCCTCTCTACCCATAGCGCTAGGTCTGGGATCAGCCTGTGCGTCCAACAGCCCTTCGAAGAGAAGTCCCATACTAATGCCGCGTACAAGATCTGCGCGGTCACAACTGACGATAGCAGTTTCCTCGAACATTGCTTCGGCCCTCTCGTGTTCGGCAGCATTCTGGAGAGCGCTCCTACCGTCCCGCTTGCCTTTTTGTGGACGTACCCCAGGTGCTCCTTAAAGGATAGTCGAGTGTCGATGAGGACGCCCAGGTATTTTATCGCCCGCTGCGACCGGATCCTCGTCCCTCCAACAAGAACGCTGGCCGTCTCCACTGCTTTCCGGCTCGAGATGAGGACAGCTTCCGTCTTGTGAGCCGCCAACTCTAGCCCCGCGAGAGCCAGCCACGCCTCTACGGCTTGGATGGCCGTGTCCGCTCGCGCCTCCACGGAAGCTATCTCCTTCGCTGCCACGACGATAGCGACGTCGTCCGCAAAGCCAACCAGGCTGGTGCAGGCAGGCATCGGAAGCCTCAGTACGCCGTCATACATGGCGTTGCAGAGAAGAGGTCCCAGGACGGAGCCTTGAGGGACTCCGGCTGAGATATTATACTCTCTGCTCGTGTCCAACGTGAGAACTCTGTTGCTGAAGTAGCTGAGCGCTACATTCAGTAGGTACCCCGGAATGTTGAATTTCCTCAGGGACTCTAGCGTTCGGCTCCAGTCTGCAGAATTGAAGGCATTCCTGATGTCGAGGGTGACGGGGCAATAGGATTTGGATCCACCTTTCCATCTGGTTTCTGCAATGGCATCCTCCGCGATCTTGACGACCCTCTCAATGGCGTCCAGCGTAGACCGTCCCTTCGTGAATCCGTATTGTTCAGGGGAGAGACCACCAGCGGCTTCGATGGCTTCGCCCAACCGAGTTGAGATCACTCTCTCGAAGACCTTGCCAATCGTGTCCAGCAGACAGATTGGCCTATAAGACGATGCCTCACCTGGTGGCTTGCCTGGCTTGGGCAGCAGCAAAAGCCGCTGCCTTTTCCATCTGTCGGGGAACGTCCCCTCCAGGAGGCACTTGTTGAACAAGCAGGCCACCTCGGACGACAGCAGCGATAGAGAAAGCTTGGTTGTTCTGCTCGGAATGGCGTCCGGCCCCGGCGCCTTCTTAAGCTTGAGGCTCCTGCCGGCCTGTAGAACCTCAGCTTCCGAAACCCAGCGGATGCCCAACTCGGTACTGGGGCAGATCGCGACCTGCCGTCCGTTAGGAAACAACGTGCCGACTATGCTCTCCAGAGTCGCCGGGTGAGTTGGGGCACTGCCGCCCGCATTGAGCCTTTTCACCACCATTTTGTAGGCTCCTCCCCAAGGATCCTCATCGGCGGCGTCGCACAGCTTGAGGAAGCACTCGCGTTTACTGTTCCTGATGGCAGTCTTCAGCTCCTTCCTTGCCACCTTGTATCGGTCGTTGCACACAGGAAGGCGCGAGGTGCCTCTAGCTCGCTGCAGCAGCCTTCTGCTTCGGAGGCATTTGCGGCGAAGGTCAGCGATCTCCTCGCTCCACCAGAACTCCGGGGAGTGATGCTTCCTAAACGGCTTCCTCAGTAGCATGCTTTGGTTGCACGCGCCATCAACCGCAGCCGCTAGTTTGTTGGCCATTTCGTCGGCTCCAACGTCCTCACATGCCGTGAAGCCTTCAAGGGCGCTTGCAAATGCCCGCGGCCTGAAGGTGTCTTGCCTGAACGCCTTCCTATCTGGGAGTAGGGGCCCTCTTGTGCGGTGAGCGGTAGGCATCGCTGATCCTCCAGCGGGCTCCAAAGCGCACTACTGGCGAAGGTGAGGTCAATTACCGAGCCCACCCCTGCCATGCTAAAGGACTGCCTTTAGCCTTCATTCAGAAGGACTACGTCCAGGGAGGCGAAAGTCTCCAGCTCCGCTCGGACTCTGGCGTTGGTCGGGGAGGACCCCCACTCCATGGCCCAGGCGTTGAAGTCGCCGCCAACCACAACGTTGCTCCGTCCACGCAGATCGCTGCTCAGCTCGTCCAGAATCCTGCCGAACGCCTCCAGTGAGAGACTGGGTGCCAAGTAGCAGCTGTACAGCCAAATGCCGCCAATGTTCGCTCGGACGAATCCTTCCGCTGCTTTGGTGTCGCGCAGCTCCGGCGCATCCGCTCCGCAGAGCCACAGGACCGCCTTGCCAGAGCGGTCAGTGGCCCAGTCGCGGCTGCTACCAACTCTGTAGGGTTCGCTCAGGACTGCGACCTCCGAGCCAAGCTCCCGTACCGTCTGCGACAGGAGATCCTGCGCAGCCCTGCAGTGATTCAGATTGAGTTGAATCAACTTCATGCAGGCTTAGGATTCGTGTTCCCACTATTTGAGGCTGGACATCCCCTGCCTCCTGCCTTGTGCCTCGTCTCCTTTCTTCCAGCCGCAGAGCACATGAAGCATGACGGCTCCTTGCTGCACGAAGCAGCCTTGTGTCCCGGCCCGCCACAGTTTATGCAGCATCCGCTTCTGTCCACAGGGCCCTTGCAGTGGATCGCAATATGCCCAGGTTCGAGGCACCTGAAACACCTTACGGGGCCAAATCGTTCCCGGATCCTGCGCTGGTGTGTGTGTGTGTGTGGCGGCTGGTGATGCGAGAACGGTGGGTGAAAGATAAACAAAGACTATCGCTTAGGCTTAAGCTAGGATAATTATTATTTAGAAATAGTACCAGAAATCTTACAATTAGTGCTTAAGCTTACATATTAAGGAAATATTCAAAAGATATACCAATTTTACAAAATTATTCGCGAGGGTTTTGTTTTTGTTCCGGTTCTTTGCCGACGCCGATTTGTTTCGGTTTTGTTTTGCTGCTAGCTGCTATTGTTGTTGCCGTTGGCTGATGTTGTTATTGCCGCTGGCTGCTGTTGTTATTGCTGCCGGCTGCCGTTGTTGTTGGCGTTAGCTGCCGTTGTTGTTGCTGCTGGCTGCCGTAGTTGTTGGCGTTAGCTGCCTTTGTTGTTGCTGCTGGCTGCCGTTGTTGTCGTTGAGTCATACGACTCCTCACAGTATGGAAAATATTCATGAAGGTATATAGAAGTTCAAAGTTTCAAAATTATGTATGTTTTTGTGTTATGTGGTACTATAGCACGAAGTGAGTGAGTTTCTCTTTGTGCTCTTTGCACATGATTTTTGATATTCTGCAGGTTGCGGAATTACTCCTCCACCTGCTTTTTGCGCTTGCGTCAGCCCGTCTCTCCAGATCGTTTTGGAGCGTTCTTATGGAGACAAGAAAGTTTTCTGCTTTTTCGCCAGTTCGACGCCTTCCCTTGCGGTCTCGTTACCGTCTATGCCTTGGTGGCTAGGAACCCGTAGTTCTCAGGCTGTCTAATGACTTTCTGATTTCCAGTACATTTTTGGAACTGACCGCAGATGATTGCATGGATCTTATCGCCGAACAAATTGACCGCTTCATGTGGGCGGATTATGCTCTGCGCAAGCTCTGCTGCTTTCCTGATGGCGAATACTTCCGCCTGGAATATACTGCAGTGGCTTAGTAGCTTATACGACAGCCTCATTTCAGGGTCTGAACAGTATATGCCAGCTCCAACTCCTTCATCCATCTTGGAGGTATTGAGCATGGTCCAGGGGTCAGCCTGGTTTTGTAAATTTTGGGGGGATCCATTGCGGCACCTTGTATCTCGCGAATAAGGTCCGTCTTATCCGCGTTGATATTAAGTCCTACCTTCTCCGCCCACTAACATTTCTCCCTGAGCGTTGTTTCCATAATCGAGCTGATGGTCGATGGACAGACTCCCGTGATAATTATGCTGATGTCATCCGCATAAGCTGTTAACTTTAGTGCTTTCCTCTCGAATCTCTTGATTAGGTCGTATACCACCAGATTCCTTAGGAGGAGCGACAGAACCTTGCGGTGTGCCTCTGTGCGCTCCTCTCACCATAGAAGCGGTGCCCCAATCTGATTGTATCCGCCGGCAACTTAGAAGATTTCTTATCCACAAGTTTAAAGCGGGGGACGCGTTGGTCGCTTCTAGGCGATCCATTATTGCGTCCGTGCTAAAATTGTTGAATGCCCCGGATATGTCCACGAACACTCCAAGTGCATATTCCTTATTGTTTAGGGCTCTCTCAATGGTGGCTACCAACGAATGTAGTGCCGTCCCCGCTGATTTTCCCCTTCGTGTAGGCGTGCTGGTTGGTCGACAGTAGTCTGCCTACATCGTTCCTGATGTATAGGTCCAGCAGCTTTTCCAGCGTTTTAAGTAGGAATGGGGTGAGGCTTATCGGTCTGTAATCCTTGGGGTTAACGTGGCTGCACTTTCCAACTTTGGGCAGGAAGACAATCCGAGAGGTCCTCCATTGGATAGGAATATAGCTCGTGCTCAAACATTGCGTAGAGCCATGAGGTGATCACTTCCTTAGTCACCTGCAGAATGGCTGGGAATTTTCCATCTAGTCCTGGTGCTTTTATCCTCGCAAAGGAGTCTACAGCCCAGTTGATTCTACTAGAGGATATTAGATCTTTTGGGAGATGCTCTTCTCCAATGGCTAGGTCCTGGTGCTTTTTCGCATCGGGTACCTCAGTGCATACTAGGAAATGCATTAGTACTGTTTGGGCCTCTTCGCTGATCTCAGTTCACTGTCCGTCGTCGGGTTTGAGCTGACTCTGTATGGTTGGCTGCTTCGATAGCAGAGACCGAAGTCTAGCCGTTTTCGGGGAAGTCTCTATATTGGAACAGAAGTTTCTCCATGAGTTTCTCTGCGCCTTGCGTATTTCCTTCTTGTAGTCCCTAAGTAGGACTTTGTTTTCCTCATTGATGATATCATGTTGCGCCTGTGTGGCGATTTTAAAGAACTCTTTGAGTTTGTTGCCTCGGAGTGAAAGGTCCTTTTTCTACCAGGGTGGCATGGTCCTCTTCCTCGTGTCCGATATAGGGAGAGGGTCTCTAGGGACTTTTCTATGTTTTCTACCATTCTACCATGCCCGAAGAGATCGCGAGCCGTGTAGCGATAGTCTCCTCGAACTTTCCCCAGTTAGTATTCTGGGGGTTCCTGAAGACTGATTGTTTTGGAGAGTGTTCGAATGCGTATTAGAGTCGTATGTACTTATGATTTGAGAAGGATGGTCTCTCAGGGACTCTCCCTTCTGATACCAAAGTACCTTGTCCCCTTACACGTTTGAGGAGGTGGGACCTACAAAGGTGTGTTGGCTAAGAGTATAAAGTCTAAGAGTGACTCACCTCTGTCGTTTATGTCGGGGTTTCCCCATACGCAGTGGTGCGCGTTGGCGTCTGCACCCACGAGCAGTTGCTGGTCTTTTGGGCTGGCTTCTACCAGGCTCATAAGTTCTTCTGGTGGGGCCGTCCTTTCGTGTGTCATGTAGCAGGAAGCTACCAAAAGGCGTTTTTTTCCGCTCTCTAGCATCACCACGGTTAGCTGTAATGAGACATAAGGTTAACGTGTAGACCCTTCCGTACAAGTACGGCGGTTCTATTCCTGCTTACCGTTGGTGGAGGGAGCAAATTGTAATTTGCGGACTTCAGTCCGGCGATGGTATTGCCTGAGGCGATCCATGGCTCCTGGACCAAAGCTATGTCGGCGGATCCTTGCTCCATGGCTATGAGGAGTTCCGCCGACGCGACCTTGCTCTTATGGAGGTTGAGCTGCAGCACTGTAAATGTCATGGGTACTGGGGCACCTCCATACGACTGGTTGACTACTACGGTCAGGTCACCGTCCTCTCCTTCGTCGGGCTCATCCAGCGTCATTCCCTGGGCGGCATCCACGATGGTTTCCAGACCTAGGTCCTTCTCCACCACGCCTGCCTTCATGGTGTGAACAGCATTATCCCCTGAATGGCGCATTTTGCGGCCACGCCCCACGCCATCTTCCCGTATCTCGGATAGAGGATGTCCTCTACCTCCTTGTTTATCTGGAGGACACCCCCCTTGGGTTATGGGGTCGCAACGTGCAGAACCTTCTAGTCCGCGGGAGCTTTAGCTCCCGGTCCGCTTGGATTGCGACGGGGAAGAGTACCTTCGCTTTTGGAGTGGATGGGAGTAGCTTCGGGTTCACCACCTCTAGCTTGGCTCCCTCCAACAGCGCAGCGATTTTGACCCCATTTAGCCACCCAGCGCTATCGAAGGTGGGCATGGGAGTTTCGGTATCTTTCTCCATCCGTGCGTACAATGACTCAACGAGCCGCAAATGTAGCATCTTCCAGCATCGTCGTTTGGTCACCTCACCGACTTTTGCGTTTTTTTTTTTAGCTTATTCGCCATTTGGGAGGGCCTGCCTCCTTAGAGCCGCGTTGACGCTATCTCCCCGGTGCGTCCATAGAGGCGCTTTCGGCTGAGCGTTGCGTTTGGTTGGCAAGCGTCTTCTCCAAATTGTTGGCGAATCCGCCAGTCGATCTCATGTGGGGGAGTTTGGCGAAGTGAGGCCTCCCCTCAGCGATCTTCTCGTCAGAATTCAAAGTTGAATTTTCTTTCGTTTTTTTCATCATACCAAGAAAAAGGGTAAATTGGTCGACTTTCAGGTAATATAACACAAAAACCATAAAAGCAATGGTTATGGTTTTTTCTTTAAATGATAGATACATTCATAAACTATTAAAGAACCTAAAAAACGGCACTTTGGTTTGGGCTTGTACAGGTAAATCGCTACCTGCCAGGTGTCAATTTTTTCACCTTTTTTTTGCAAAAATCCTCCATCTGAACCCTCCCCGAGGGTGCCGGCTGGGCAATGGGCACTGTATTAGCCCGGACAGGGGTAATGCATTGCTGCTTGCCCCGTCCGCGATAATACAGTGTCTGCCCTAAAAAGCCTAAGGAATTGAGCCGTTAGCCATGGGTGGAGGTGCCTGGCGGAAGGCATAAAACGCAAGTGGGTGGTACCCCTGAAAAAGAAACCATTCTGGAGGGTTTAAAGAAAGAAACCAGGACTGGGATGGACTGGGACCGCTACCACCGGCGGGCACGGGGGGGAGCAATCCTCTCTGCGTGTCGCCAGCGGTTACACCTCTGATGTGACGGGAGCAGGTCATGTCAGTTGCAACGCTACTGCCGAAAAAACTTCGCAGGGGAAGTTGAGCCGCTCACGTGCCATAGTCGATACAGACCTTGAGAGCGTGCAGCTTCTCCACTCACCGAAACCAGGCACCAGCTCCCAGCGCAGGGACGGGCCAAAGCGGTCAAGCGAGGGAATGAAGGCCAAGGCGATGTACAAGGCTGCCCTCCGCATCCAGGATCTCCCCAGAGGAGAAGGCAAAGCTTACCTGGGCTGAGGAGAAAATCGCTGAGGGGAGGCTTTACTTTACAAACTCCGCACATGAGTTCGACTCGCGGATTCGCCAACAAGGTGGAGGAGACGCTTGCCAACAAAAGGCAACGCTCAACCGAAAGCGCCTCTATGGACGCACCGGGGAGCAAGCGGCAACGCGGGCCTAAGGAGGCAGGCCCTCCTCAAATGGCGAAAAAGCCCAAAAAAACCGTAAAAGTCAGTGAGGTGACCAAACGACACCTGATCGTGGCCCTCATTGACAGAAGGGATGAAGCCGGCAAAATGACCGAGGCGCAGTGGAAGATGGTGCATGCGCGGCTCGTTGAGTCATTGTGCGCACGGATGGAGGATGATCCCGAAGTTCCCATGCCCACCTTCGATGGCGCTGGGTGGCTAAATGGGGTCAAAATCCTAAAGTGCATGGATGACCCGACGAGAAAGTGGCTGACGCAAGTGGTCTTCCAGTTGGAGTCGCTGTGGGAGGGAGCCAAGATAGAGGTGGTGGACCGGGAGCTAATCCCATCCACTCCAAAAGCGAAGGTACTCTTCCCCATCGCAATCCAAGCGGACCGGGCGCTGAAGCTGCTGCAGCGTCAGAACCCGGATATCCCAACCGCGGACTGGAAGGTTCTGCACGTTGCGGCCCCATCACCCAAAGAGGGGGGGCAAAGTGCAGTCCTCCAGATAAACAAGGAGGCAGAGGACATCCTTTATCCCAGATACGGGAAGATGACGTGGGGCATGTGTAGCGTATACCTGCGCCTCAAAAAGCGCCACCACTGGGATAAGGTTGCTCACACCCTGATGTGGTGGAGAAGGACCTAGGTCTGGATAGTGGATGCCGACCGGAAAATGACGCTGGATGAGTCCGACGAAGGAGAGGACGGTGACCTGACCGTAGTAGTCAACCCGTCGTATGGAGGTGAGGCCAGTACCCATGACACTAAGTGTGCTACAGCTCAACCTCCATAAGAGCAAGGTCGCGTCGGCGGAACTCCTCATAGCCATGGAGCAAGGATCCGCCGACATAGCTTTGGTCCAGGAGCCATGGATCGCCTCAGGCAATGCCATCGCCGGACTGAAGTCCGCAAATAACAATTTGCTCCATCCACCAATGGTAAGCAGGAATAAAACCGCCGTACTTGTACGGAAGGGTCTACACGCTAACCTTATGTCTCACTACAGCTCTGATGACCTGACCGTGGTGATGCTAGAGAGCGGGAAAAAGCGCCTTTTGGTAGCTTCCTGCTACATGGCACACGACAGGACGGCCCTACCAGAAGAACTCATGAGCTTGGTAGAAGCCAGCCCGAAGGACCAGAAACTGCTCATGGGTGCAGACACCAACGCGCACCACTGCGTATGGGGTAGCCCCGACATAAACGACAGAGGTGAGTCCCTCTTAGACTTTATACTCTCAACCAACCTGAGTACAGAAAACGTGGGGGAGGAACACACCTTTGTAGGTCCCACCTCCTCAAACGTGCTAGATCTTACTCTTGTAAGGGGACAAGGTAGTTTGGTATCAGAATGGAGAGTCCTTGAGAGACCAGATCTCAGATCATAAGTACATACGGTTCCAATACGCATTCGAACACTCTCCAAAACAATCAGTCTTCAGGAACCCCCGGAATACTAACTGGGGAAAGATCAAGGAGACTATCGTGACACGGCTCGCGATATCTCCGGGCATAGTAGAATCCGCGGAAGACATAGAAAAGTCCCTAGAGAACCTCTCCAAAGAACTGCTGGATGCGTACCACGTATCATGCCCTATATCGGACACGAGAAAGAGGACCATGCCACCCTGGTGGAATAAGGACCTTTCACTCCGACGCAACAAACTTAAAGAATTCTTCAAAATCGCCAAGCCGGCGAAAGATGACATCATCAATGAGGAATACAAAGTCCTACTTAAAGACTACAAGAAGGAAATACGCAAGGCGCAGAGAAACTCATGGAGAAACTTCTGCTCCAATATAGAGACTGACCCGGAAACGGCTAGACTCCGGAAGCTGCTATCGAAGCAGCCAACCATACAGAGTCAGCTCAAACGCGAAGACGGACAGTGGACTGAGGGCAGCGAAGAGGCCCTAACAGCACTAATGCACGCGCATTTCCCAGGATGCACTGAGGTACCCGATGCAAATACCAGGACCTAGCAACTGGAGTAGAGCACCTCCCAAAAGGTTTAATATCCTCTGGTATAATCCACTGGGCTATAGACTCCTTTGCGAGGATAAAAGCACCAGGACCAGATGGAATATTCCCAGCCATGCTGCAGGTGACCAAGGACGTGATCACCCCATGGCTTTACGCAATATATACAGCTTGTTTAAGCACTGGCTATATCCCTATCCAATGGAGGACCTCTCGGATTGTCTTCCTGCCCAAAGCAGGAAAGTGCTGCCACATGAGCCCCAAGGATTACAGACCGATAAGCCTCACCTCATTCCTACTTAAAACTCTGGAAAAGCTACTGGACCTATACATCAGGAACGATGTAGGGAGACACGAAGGGGAAATCAGTGGAGACGGCACTGCATTCGTTGGTAGCCACCATTGAGAGAGCCCTAAACAATAAGGAGTATGCACTTGGAGTGTTCGTGGATATATCCGGGGCATTCAACAACGTTAGCACGGACGCAATAATGGATCGCCTAGAAGCGACCAACTCATCCCCCGCTATCAATTTGTGGATAAAAAATCTTCTAAGTTGCCGGCGGGTACAATCAGATTGGGGCACCGCTTCCGTGGTGAGAGGAGCGCACAGAGGCACGCCGCAAGGTGGGGTTCTGTCGCCCCTCCTATGGAATCTGGTGGTAGACGACCTAATCAAGAGATTCGAGAGGAAGATAACAGCTTATGCGGATGACATAAGCATAATTAACACGGGAGTCTGTCCATCGACCCTCAGCTCGATCATGGAAACAACACTCAGGGAGATATGTGAGTGGGCGGAGAAGGTAGGACTCGATATCAATGCGGATAAGACGGACCTTATTCTCTGCACCAAGAGATACAAGGTGCCGCAATGGATCCCCCCGAAAATTAACAAAACCAGGCTGACCCCGAAAACACAAGTCAAATACCTCGGCATTGTACTTGACAGCAAGCTGACGTGGAGAGCAAATGTATTAGAGAGGATAAAAAAGGCCACCATAGGGCTATACGCATCCAAGAAGATGCTTAGCAGCACATGGGGCCTCTCACCCGCTCTAATGCATTGGGTCTACATATCGGTGGTGCGTCCTACTCTGCTGTATGGAGACTTAGTGTGGTGGCAAGCCACGGAGAAGAAAACGTATAATAAGCTTATGGAGAGAACCCAGCGGCAGGCACTGCTCTGCATATCAGGGGCGCTGAGGTCAACCCCCACAAAAGCACTCGAAACCATAATCGGCATATATCTCCTAGATATCCAAGTGCAACTGACAGCAGGAAAGGCGGCACAACGTCTGGTTGCATCAGGAAACTGGTCGCTACAAGGTTTCGGGCACAGTTCAATTGGTCGACACATGAGCAGTACATCTGACTACATGATACCCAGAACGTGCCCGGATGTAAACACAACAGTATTCATGGGACCAAATGACTGGAAGTCAGGCCAGGACTCTGCTCAACACCTCAATATATACACCGACGGCTCCAAGATGGAAGGAGGAGTTGGAGCGGGTATATACTGTTCAGACCCTGAAATGAGGCTGTCGTATAAGCTACCAAGCTACTGCAGTATATTCCAGGCGGAAGTATTCGCCATCAGGAAAGCAGCAGAGTTTGCGCAGAGCATAAACCGTCCACATGAGGCGGTCAATTTGTTCGTAGACAGTCAAGCGGCGATAAGATCCATGCAATCATCAGCGGTCAGTTCCAAAAATGTACTGGCAAGCAGGGAGTCACTAGATAGCCTAAGCACGACTAAGTCAAAAAATCATGTGCAAAGAACACAACGAGAAACTCACACACTACGTGCTGCATCTTCCGCGGAAGGACTGCAGAATGTTAGTGGGTATTCTTACAGGTCACTGCCTGTCTGCTGCACATGCAGTGAAGCTGGGTATTACGGACAACGCCAAATGCCGGAAATGTGATGAATCCGAGGCAATCGAAACCTTGGAGCATCTAATTTGCAAATGTCCGGCCCTAACGAGGGCAAGAATGAGATACCTAGGCTCTCCAGTTCTGGCATCGCTAGAAGATGCCTCCAGGAGAAAGCCAGGTGAACTCCTTGCCTTTGCGAAAAACACCTTGATATTCAAGGATCTCGAAACCCGCATAAATAGTCTCTAGGTCCATCCAGGAGTTTCCCCGGATAGCTATGGGCCATATTGGCCTATGTGTGGCCCCTCGAGGGTTAATAAATAATCATACTTCACCATCATAGATTCCAAGTTTTTTTGTGGCTGCCCTGGGGCCTGCTGAGCGTTAACTGAGTTCGAGGGGAGTGCATACCTGTTCGAAGAGCTTTGGCGTAGGAGATGCCCGTGGGGCATTTAGCGGACCCAAAGAGGATCTGGCTGCATTGGCATAAAATACATCTGGAGTAGTTTTTGAATTATAATACACATTTTGTGTATTTTGTTTGCGTGTAGCTGTCGCTCTTCGCATGCGACTCTTCAGCTCCTTGTAGACCACACAGCCTTTGTCGTTAGCTGTATGGTTTCCTCCACAGTTTCCACATTTTTTCGTATTGGCGTGTTCTTTGTTCGCAGGGCAGTGTGCGGAATTGTGGAAGTCTCCACAGACTACGCAGACTGACCGAAGGGTGCAGTATGTCCTTGTATGTCCATACTCCTGGCAATTTATGCATTGCACAGGACCGTTGCGTTTGTGCGGTTCTTCCACGGTGATTCTTCGATGAGTAGGAACTGCACCTTGTAGATCAGGTGAACTTCATTCTTCTTTAAGGTTTTACTCTCTGGCTCCAGTTTGACTTTGAAAAGTGGTTGCGGCTTTTTTATTTGTTGATAATGTTGCTAACATTCTTGGCAAAGAAACCCTTGCCTTTCAGGGCTTTTAGTATCTCAGAGGGGGCGACGTCTGGTTCAATTCCTTTCAGCACTACTTGCAGTCCCTTGCTGCTTTTTAGTTGGTTGGTGTAAGATTTCTTTTTTGATTCTTCCAGGTATTTAGACACAGCCCGGAAGTGTTCTTCTGATTTGGTTTGCACTTTGGTTTCGCAAATGTTCCCTTTAACAACATGAAAGTTTTCGGCCCCGACTAGCGCAACAATTTTGTTGACCAGGGCGTTTGAACTTTTCTCCCTAATATAAATAGGTGGGGGTTTTGTCTGTTTTTGAGTCTCCTGCTCCGCCACTGCTTGGCCATTCTCATCAGCTGCTAGCGGGGAAAATCTGTTGGAGTTGGTTGGGTCGTAGCTTTTGGTGACATGGTTGATCTTAGGTTTGTTACCAACCGTGTTATGTGGGCTGAGCTAACCCTTAATTTGAATGTAGCGATCCATGCCAGTCTGTATGGCCGGAATCGCTTGTTGCTTATCGGAGATTACAGTTTTTGTTACCATTGAATTTGGCGCTGCGGCCGTTGGCACCGATTTCGCAATATTTATTTATTTATTTATTTATTTCGCCAACGGTCAACCTTAACTGGCTACTTAACTAAAAAACTTAACTTACTGACATTGGTTATAGATAGATAAAGAAGAAATTCCTTCTTAATTAAAGCCCTTGGTAGGCAAGGGTCCAGTCGCATATTTGGCGGATTTTGGCTCATTTAAAGCATAATTCGTTCGACAAATACGCAAGAAAAAAGGCTCAAACGTTCTTAAGTGCCTACTAGGAACAGAAAAATGTATACATCTAAGCAATGCAGGACAATCGATTTTGCACGAAATAATGTCGAAAATGACAAGTAAACTAGTAACGATTCTTCTATCGTGTAAAGATGACAAGTGCACAAGACGACATTTAGCGGAATAGGAGGGAATTGGTTCATGGAAATTCAGGGAATTAAGGGCAAATCAAAGAAACTTCTTCTGAATACGTTCTAGGCGGTGCGAATGAACGGATCCAGTCGGGTTCCAAATAAACGACGCGTATTCAAGCTTAGACCTAACAAAAGAAAAAAATAAGCTGAGCTTGGTGTACGGGTCAGTGAATTGAGCCGCATTACGCTTTATGAACCCATACATAGCATACGCTTCCGGAACTATATAGTTTATATGGTCAATGAATAGGAATTTGGCATCAAACATAACTCCCAAATCAAGTGCTTCAGTCTTGCAGGCAAGGAGGCAGGAATCGATCGTGTAGGGAAAAAGGGAATTGTTGAGCCTTTTGCTGTATGTGACAGTAAAACATTTGGACAGGTTTAAGGGCAGCTTATTCCGAGAGCACCAATCTCCAACTCTAGCCAAATCATCCTGAAGCATATTGCTATTCAGGACAGAACTTACAGACTTGAAAATTTCAGATCATCGGCAAACAATAAAAATTCCGAGCTCTTAATGCATTGGCCAATGTCGTTTATATATAAAATAAAAAGAAAAGGGCCCAAGGCACTCCCCTGAGGAAGGCCAGATGTCGATATATACGGACTCGAAGAATGATTATTGCACACCACTCTATACCAACGGCCATCTAAGTATGATCTTATCCAATTCAGCATTGATGAATGGAAGCCAATTTTTTCGAGCTTAGCCAACAAAGCACTATGGCAGGCCTTATCAAATGCTTTAGCAAAGTCAGTGTGTGACGCTGCGCGCACAAAACAAATAAATAAAAATAGTCAGTAAGAAACACAAAGAAATGTAAAACAAAAAGAAACTGAAGTAGCCACAAGAATGGAATAAAAAATAATAAAATAAAAATAGTCGGTAAGAAACACAAAGAAATGTAAAACAAAAAGAAACTGAAGTAACCACAAGAATGGAATCAAAGAAACCAAAAAGTATGAAGTAAACACAAAAGAACTGAAATACGAAAGACTTAAATAAAACAAACTCGAAAAGAGAGAAAAGGAAAGACGCACTCGACTTTGAATCAAAAGCGCGCGAGTTTTGTTACCGTATTTCGGTTAACATTTTAATTGAATTAGAACACAATTGAATGTTTTTAGCTGGTATAACTCCGTTTATTAAACTCTTTGTAGTTGCTTCGCTCACGTTCGATTTGGTTGTGTCCCCTTGAGAGAGCTTTTGAGATCTAGATCGAGAAGAAAAGCTCTCACTGTTAAATGTAGGCGAAGAGAGAAATAGAGCTTCGGCTACATAACTTCCCCATCGCTTAAATTAGGACTATCTTGGGTTTTACAATTCGTTTGTATACATATGTGTTTGGGATTTAATTATGGTAAACTATGTTACATTTGGAGTCTGATATTTCTTCTTTCTTTTAATGTTGGAGCTGTGTACATTATTTAAATTAAATTTTCTATATTTCGGTTCATTTTTGTGTCTTAAGGACTTATAGTTTTTTATATATCCTTCATTTCTAGTTTCTTCAAAATTTTCTCTTTTTTTATTTAAAAATGTAATGTAATGTTCCTTATATTTTAGAATATTATTATATATAACTTTTTTGTCACAATTTCCATATTCAACATTCATTGGCGTATTTTGTATTGCTGAGTGATAGTTTTTATTATAATATTCTATAGCTTTGCTAACTTTATCTTTTATTAATAGATCTTTGTTCTCAAGGTATAAGATTCTTATCTTTTCGGTTAGAGTATTATGAAATCGTTCAACGTCTGCATTGCCAGTGTGACTGTTCGTTTTCACAAAATGGACTTCTATATTCTCATTTCTTAAGTATTCTTTTATGTTTATACTATTAAATTCATTGTCGGTTATTAATTTTTCAAAGTTTCCTCTTTGGGACTTGTACGAGCGTATTTTTTCTATTATAGTTTGATTATTACGATCCTCAAGATAGAAGGCAGAAGCAAATTTTGAAAATCGGTCGATAAAAGTTAGAAAATTACATTTAGAATTTGTGTAGATATCCATATGAACAATTTTTTTTATATCGTTTGGTGTTTCTGTGTATTTGAATTTTTCTTTTACTGGGTTCCTATCATATTTACACCGATTACAGATGTCACAATTGTTGATATACTTTTGAATGTAATGTTGAAGTTTTGGGAAGTAAATATTTTTTTTTAAGCTTTGGTAATTTTCATTTATACCCGAATGACCAGTATCAAATTTATGGAATCGTTCAATTTCCTTATACACGTCTTCTTCGTTTTCAATGTCTTTTGCGTGAAATGAGCATTTTACAAATTTTACATTTTTATTGCCTTCGAAAATTTGTATAATTTTGTTTTGAAATTTATTGTATTGATGATCGTTATATTCACTGAATATTCCTACTTTGCCTTTTTTGATATGATTCTTCAAAATTTCTTCCATTCCATTTTCGAGATCATTTAAATTTAAATAAATTTTCTTATTTTTATTCTTATATTCGAACTCCATAGTTTTGTTATCTGTTAGAATGATTTGTATTTTAAATCTATTAACGACTGTCTTCGACAAAGTCTTCGGCCTGTGAATGTTGTGTACTAGAGTCATCAACATTGTTTTCTAAAGAGCTATAAGATTCAGCTGTATTTAGAGCACAAATTTCGTCGTTACTTATTCGACTTAAAAAATCAGCTACCTGGTTGTCCTTTCCTTTAATGTATGATACATTTATATTAAATTCGCTAAGCTTGACAAGCCATCTATAAAGTACTTCATTAAGTTCTTTTCCGTTATATTTAATTAGCAGCCACTTAAGTGGTTGATGATCGGACAAAATGTCGAACTTGACTCCATAGAGATATGGACGGAAATAAGCTGTTGCCCACACAATAGCTAGTAATTCCTTTTGTATAGAAGAATAGTTTTTCTCGTGGTCATTCAATGTCCTACTGGCATAGCAAATTGGATGACTATCTTGTTGCAGAACTGCGCCTAAAGCTATATTACTAGCATCAGTAATAAGTTGAAATTTCTTTTTGAAATCTGGATACTTAAGTACCGGTGCCTCAGTTATGATTCTCTTTAACTTTTCAAATGCAATCATATAGTTGGGTTCCTTAATATCAATCTTAGCATCCTTTTTAAGGCATTTAATCAATGGATAAGCTACTTGGGAGAAATCCTTTATGAACTTTCGATAATACCCAGCGATTCCTAGGAAGGCTCTAATTTGCTTAACGTTTCTCGGAATTTTAATCTGAAGAATGCTTTTAACTTTTTCTGGGTTGGGTTTTACTCCTTCGGGGGTTAAAACATGACCCAAAAACTGAGTTTCTTTTGAAAAAAATTTGCATTTGTTGATTTGGATCTTAAGATTTGCTTCAGAGAGTTTTTTGAATATTGTGTGAATATGGCCAATATGTTCTGAAAAACTGGTGGAAAAAATAAGAACGTCATCAAGATAGACGACACAAATTCTATTTATTTCTTCTTTTAAGACTGTGTTTATGAGACGTTGAAATGTGGCAGGAGCGTTTTTGAGCCCAAATGGCATCCGATTAAACTCGTAGTGGCCGTGAGGGGTTGAAAACGCTGTCTTTTCCCTATCTTGTTCCTGAACAAGAATTTGGTGAAAGCTTTTCGCGAGATCTATAGTAGAAAAATATTGTGCTCTTCCTAACTTATCCAACATACCTTCTATATTTGGGATAGGAAATTTATCGTCTACTGTGTTTTCATTCAATTTGCGATAATCAATGACTATACGCCATTTTTTTATTCCACTGCTATCAGTTTTTTTGGGTACAAGCCATAAAGGGGCATTATATGGGGAATTGCTCTTACGTATTATTCCCTGTTGAAGCATTTCCTCAATTTGTCTATATATTTCTTGCTCATGTATTTGAGGATATCTATAAATCTTGCAGTATACAGGTTTATCCACTACTGTTTTTATCTGATGCTCGATAATATTTGTATTGCTAAGACTCTGACCTTCAAGAAATATTAATGTTTTGTATCTATTTAAAATTTGAGTTAGAGCCGTGTTTTCCTCTTGATTTAAATCATTGAAAAGAATTTTCTGTATACTATTATCTAAATTGATTGGTTCAATTTGATTTACCTCATCAGAGTATGGTGAACTATCATGAAATTGAATATTATTATTATTGATTGTAATGGTATTTTGGTGAAAATCAATAACTGCATTTAATGGCTTCAGAATGTTTTGCCCTATTATCGCATCAAACGATTTGTTATGAAATGTTGTCAATTTCCAACTCATTGTGGCATCTTCTTTAAATTCAAGAGGCAAATCCGTTATAATCTCTTGCGTTATTAGTGATTTTGAATTTAAAGATGAAAATGATATTGGATGACACAAAGTTCTTCGAGGATATTGTACCAATTTATTTTTATCTAACATGGAAGTTGTTGAACCGGTATCAATCAAGGCTGTGATTATTTCATTGTTTAAAGTTAACTTGATCAAGGGAAGTGATTTTTCGAGGCAATTATATGAAAATTTGCATGGCAAGAACAGTTATTTTGCTCAGACATCAATTCAGAAGTAAAGTCTTGATCTTGATTATCATTTTCAAATTGGCAACAATTATTTTTATCTACTTCGACATGATCGATTTCCATTTTTGAAATATGGCTTTGTTGACTTGTACAGTTCTGATTTGAATTTAAATTTTGTGTTCCTGATCGAAAGTTTCCAGAATTAGCTTTTACATTATGGAAATTGTTATTGTTTCTTGCATTCTGATTTTGGTTATTATAATTTGGTTTGTAAGATCGGTCTCTTTGATAATTTGTATTATTATTTTGATATTGATAGTTTTGATTTTGAGTTCTAATAAGACCTTCGGTTTCTAATAAATCGAAAGCTTCTCTTAAACTTTTTACATTTCTATTTATTACGACTGAAGCTAAATTTACATCGATATTTTTTAAGAATGTTCTTAGTATAGCTTCTTCAACATTTTTGGGACTAAACTCAGAATGCTTTACATTATCATATTCATATTTTTCATTAATCTTACACATTATACTTCTCAAAGATTTAAAATATTCAGTAATGTCGTTTTTGTTACTTAGCATCAACGATTCTTGGTAAAGTTGATTATAAGACTCCTTTACGCCAAAATTTCGAATAAGAATCGTCTTGACGTCATCCCAAGATGGCTCTGCATTCTCGATGGTTCTCACAACATGTAGAGCTTCGCCTTGAATTTTGTTGAGGATGATGCGGCGAAAGACGTAGACTCTTGCGGTAGATGTGGCAGGTAATAACTCAAGAGCCATCTCCACTTCACGAATAAATGATGATAGAGCCCTTGAGTTGTCTCCTTTGTACTCGTGAATTTGGTGGGCATCCTTAAGAATGTCCCCAAACGTTAAGGTAAACTCGTTTGCCATCGCTATTAAAGCAAAGTTATCGGTTGAGTTCTTTAGAACTAGTTGTGATAGTTCTCGTCGTTAATCGATGCCAATGGTTCTTCAGAACTTGTAATGGAACCAATTCTGAACAGAATAAGTTCGCTCCGAGATGCTGGTATGTGTGTGCAATTGTTGGTTTAGACACACATTCACATATACATACATACAGAGATGAGTGCCGGCACGCTGCATAGAACATGTACAATATGCTTCCAGGTTATACACGAAGTTGTACGAAATGCAGCAAATATCCGATGCACAAAAACGCTTGGTTGGTTTTTGTTATTCTGTACACACTTTTGCGAATCTCCTTGTCAAAGCCGGTATGTTTTGACAAAACGTGCCTCTTCAGAGGTTATGTGTCTTTTGCACGAGGTAGGTATGTATGTATGGGATTACATACGAGCACAAATTCGCTCAATACCGCACTTAAGTGGGCACTTCAATGTTTTTGGTTACTCCGTCGACTGCGCCAGTTTTGTTACCGTATTTCGGTTAACATTTTAATTGAATTAGAACACAATTGAATGTTTTTAGCTGGTATAACTCCGTTTATTAAACTCTTTGTAGTTGCTTCGCTCACGTTCGATTTGGTTGTGTCCCCTTGAGAGAGCTTTTGAGATCTAGATCGAGAAGAAAAGCTCTCACTGTTAAATGTAGGCGAAGAGAGAAATAGAGCTTCGGCTACATAACGCGCGCGCGCGCACGACCTACGAACAGTCACACTGGCCGCACGACGACAGGGCACACTAGCGGAGGCAAAACCCCGGCCAGTGAGCTGGCCACACTAGGGCCTCGCCGAGCCCTATATAAAGCGCGCCACGGCACTGGAGAAGTCACTCAGTCGCTGATTGCGATTGTAATCACCCAAGCAGCCAAGTCACTTTTTCTGGAACCAGGTACGCCCAGGTTCCAACCAATACATTGTAGTTAGTCGTAGTCTTCCCCGCTAACCCTCCTCCCCCCCTCTGCTGACTTTCGAGTCCAAATCGTTGCCGACTTTCGGGTCCACGCTCTGCTGACTTTCGAGTCCAAAACACTGCTGACTTTCGACTCCAATCTCTGCTGACTTTCGAGTCCAATCTCTGCTGACTTTCGAGTCCAATTCTCTCTGCCGACTTTCGAGTCCAAAACACTGCCGACTTTCGAGTCCAATTCTCTCTGCTGACTTTCGAGTCCAATTCTCTCTGCTGACTTTCGAGTCCAAAACACTGCCGACTTTCGAGTCCAATTCTCTCTGCTGACTTTCGAGTCCAAAACACTGCTGACTTTCGAGTCCAATTCTCTCTGCTGACTTTCGAGTCCAAAACACTGCCGACTTTCGAGTCCAATTCTCTCTGCTGACTTTCGAGTCCAAAACACTGCTGACTTTCGAGTCCAATTCTCTCTGCTGGACTTTGTTTTCCTCATTGATGATATCATGTTGCGCCTGTGTGGCGATTTTAAAGAACTCTTTGAGTTTGTTGCCTCGGAGTGAAAGGTCCTTTTTCTACCAGGGTGGCATGGTCCTCTTCCTCGTGTCCGATATAGGGAGAGGGTCTCTAGGGACTTTTCTATGTTTTCTACCATTCTACCATGCCCGAAGAGATCGCGAGCCGTGTAGCGATAGTCTCCTCGAACTTTCCCCAGTTAGTATTCTGGGGGTTCCTGAAGACTGATTGTTTTGGAGAGTGTTCGAATGCGTATTAGAGTCGTATGTACTTATGATTTGAGAAGGATGGTCTCTCAGGGACTCTCCCTTCTGATACCAAAGTACCTTGTCCCCTTACACGTTTGAGGAGGTGGGACCTACAAAGGTGTGTTGGCTAAGAGTATAAAGTCTAAGAGTGACTCACCTCTGTCGTTTATGTCGGGGTTTCCCCATACGCAGTGGTGCGCGTTGGCGTCTGCACCCACGAGCAGTTGCTGGTCTTTTGGGCTGGCTTCTACCAGGCTCATAAGTTCTTCTGGTGGGGCCGTCCTTTCGTGTGTCATGTAGCAGGAAGCTACCAAAAGGCGTTTTTTTCCGCTCTCTAGCATCACCACGGTTAGCTGTAATGAGACATAAGGTTAACGTGTAGACCCTTCCGTACAAGTACGGCGGTTCTATTCCTGCTTACCGTTGGTGGAGGGAGCAAATTGTAATTTGCGGACTTCAGTCCGGCGATGGTATTGCCTGAGGCGATCCATGGCTCCTGGACCAAAGCTATGTCGGCGGATCCTTGCTCCATGGCTATGAGGAGTTCCGCCGACGCGACCTTGCTCTTATGGAGGTTGAGCTGCAGCACTGTAAATGTCATGGGTACTGGGGCACCTCCATACGACTGGTTGACTACTACGGTCAGGTCACCGTCCTCTCCTTCGTCGGGCTCATCCAGCGTCATTCCCTGGGCGGCATCCACGATGGTTTCCAGACCTAGGTCCTTCTCCACCACGCCTGCCTTCATGGTGTGAACAGCATTATCCCCTGAATGGCGCATTTTGCGGCCACGCCCCACGCCATCTTCCCGTATCTCGGATAGAGGATGTCCTCTACCTCCTTGTTTATCTGGAGGACACCCCCCTTGGGTTATGGGGTCGCAACGTGCAGAACCTTCTAGTCCGCGGGAGCTTTAGCTCCCGGTCCGCTTGGATTGCGACGGGGAAGAGTACCTTCGCTTTTGGAGTGGATGGGAGTAGCTTCGGGTTCACCACCTCTAGCTTGGCTCCCTCCAACAGCGCAGCGATTTTGACCCCATTTAGCCACCCAGCGCTATCGAAGGTGGGCATGGGAGTTTCGGTATCTTTCTCCATCCGTGCGTACAATGACTCAACGAGCCGCAAATGTAGCATCTTCCAGCATCGTCGTTTGGTCACCTCACCGACTTTTGCGTTTTTTTTTTTTAGCTTATTCGCCATTTGGGAGGGCCTGCCTCCTTAGAGCCGCGTTGACGCTATCTCCCCGGTGCGTCCATAGAGGCGCTTTCGGCTGAGCGTTGCGTTTGGTTGGCAAGCGTCTTCTCCAAATTGTTGGCGAATCCGCCAGTCGATCTCATGTGGGGGAGTTTGGCGAAGTGAGGCCTCCCCTCAGCGATCTTCTCGTCAGAATTCAAAGTTGAATTTTCTTTCGTTTTTTTCATCATACCAAGAAAAAGGGTAAATTGGTCGACTTTCAGGTAATATAACACAAAAACCATAAAAGCAATGGTTATGGTTTTTTCTTTAAATGATAGATACATTCATAAACTATTAAAGAACCTAAAAAACGGCACTTTGGTTTGGGCTTGTACAGGTAAATCGCTACCTGCCAGGTGTCAATTTTTTCACCTTTTTTTTTGCAAAAATCCTCCATCTGAACCCTCCCCGAGGGTGCCGGCTGGGCAATGGGCACTGTATTAGCCCGGACAGGGGTAATGCATTGCTGCTTGCCCCGTCCGCGATAATACAGTGTCTGCCCTAAAAAGCCTAAGGAATTGAGCCGTTAGCCATGGGTGGAGGTGCCTGGCGGAAGGCATAAAACGCAAGTGGGTGGTACCCCTGAAAAAGAAACCATTCTGGAGGGTTTAAAGAAAGAAACCAGGACTGGGATGGACTGGGACCGCTACCACCGGCGGGCACGGGGGGGAGCAATCCTCTCTGCGTGTCGCCAGCGGTTACACCTCTGATGTGACGGGAGCAGGTCATGTCAGTTGCAACGCTACTGCCGAAAAAACTACGCAGGGGAAGTTGAGCCGCTCACGTGCCATAGTCGATACAGACCTTGAGAGCGTGCAGCTTCTCCACTCACCGAAACCAGGCACCAGCTCCCAGCGCAGGGACGGGCCAAAGCGGTCAAGCGAGGGAATGAAGGCCAAGGCGATGTACAAGGCTGCCCTCCGCATCCAGGATCTCCCCAGAGGAGAAGGCAAAGCTTACCTGGGCTGAGGAGAAAATCGCTCGGGGGAGGCTTCACTTCGCTAAACTCCCCCACATGAGTTCAACTGGCGGATTTGCCAACAAGGTGGAGGAGACGCTTGCCAACAAAAGGTAACGCTCAACCGAAAGCGCCTCTATGGACGCACCGGGGAGCAAGCGGCAACGCAGGCCTAAGGAGGCAGGCCCTCCTCAAATGGCGAAAAAGCCCCAAAATACCGCAAAAGTCAGTGAGGTGACCAAACGACACTTCATCGTGGCCCTCATTGACAGAAGCGATGAAGCCGGCAAAATGACCGAGGCGGAGTGGAAGATGGTGCATGCGCGGCTCGTTGAGTCATTGTGCGCACGGATGGAGGATGATCCCGAAGTTCCCATGCCCACCTTCGATGGCGCTGGGTGGCTAAATGGGGTCAAAATCCTAAAGTGCATGGATGACCCGACGAGAAAGTGGCTGACGCAAGTGGTCTTCCAGTTGGAGTCGCTGTGGGAGGGAGCCAAGATAGAGGTGGTGGACCGGGAGCTAATCCCATCCACTCCAAAAGCGAAGGTACTCTTCCCCATCGCAATCCAAGCGGACCGGGCGCTGAAGCTGCTGCAGCGTCAGAACCCGGATATCCCAACCGCGGACTGGAAGGTTCTGCACGTTGCGGCCCCATCACCCAAAGAGGGGGGGCAAAGTGCAGTCCTCCAGATAAACAAGGAGGCAGAGGACATCCTTTATCCCAGATACGGGAAGATGACGTGGGGCATGTGTAGCGTATACCTGCGCCTCAAAAAGCGCCACCACTGGGATAAGGTTGCTCACACCCTGATGTGGTGGAGAAGGACCTAGGTCTGGATAGTGGATGCCGACCGGAAAATGACGCTGGATGAGTCCGACGAAGGAGAGGACGGTGACCTGACCGTAGTAGTCAACCCGTCGTATGGAGGTGAGGCCAGTACCCATGACACTAAGTGTGCTACAGCTCAACCTCCATAAGAGCAAGGTCGCGTCGGCGGAACTCCTCATAGCCATGGAGCAAGGATCCGCCGACATAGCTTTGGTCCAGGAGCCATGGATCGCCTCAGGCAATGCCATCGCCGGACTGAAGTCCGCAAATAACAATTTGCTCCATCCACCAATGGTAAGCAGGAATAAAACCGCCGTACTTGTACGGAAGGGTCTACACGCTAACCTTATGTCTCACTACAGCTCTGATGACCTGACCGTGGTGATGCTAGAGAGCGGGAAAAAGCGCCTTTTGGTAGCTTCCTGCTACATGGCACACGACAGGACGGCCCTACCAGAAGAACTCATGAGCTTGGTAGAAGCCAGCCCGAAGGACCAGAAACTGCTCATGGGTGCAGACACCAACGCGCACCACTGCGTATGGGGTAGCCCCGACATAAACGACAGAGGTGAGTCCCTCTTAGACTTTATACTCTCAACCAACCTGAGTACAGAAAACGTGGGGGAGGAACACACCTTTGTAGGTCCCACCTCCTCAAACGTGCTAGATCTTACTCTTGTAAGGGGACAAGGTAGTTTGGTATCAGAATGGAGAGTCCTTGAGAGACCAGATCTCAGATCATAAGTACATACGGTTCCAATACGCATTCGAACACTCTCCAAAACAATCAGTCTTCAGGAACCCCCGGAATACTAACTGGGGAAAGATCAAGGAGACTATCGTGACACGGCTCGCGATATCTCCGGGCATAGTAGAATCCGCGGAAGACATAAAAAAGTCCCTAGAGAACCTCTCCAAAGAACTGCTGGATGCGTACCACGTATCATGCCCTATATCGGACACGAGAAAGAGGACCATGCCACCCTGGTGGAATAAGGACCTTTCACTCCGACGCAACAAACTTAAAGAATTCTTCAAAATCGCCAAGCCGGCGAAAGATGACATCATCAATGAGGAATACAAAGTCCTACTTAAAGACTACAAGAAGGAAATACGCAAGGCGCAGAGAAACTCATGGAGAAACTTCTGCTCCAATATAGAGACTGACCCGGAAACGGCTAGACTCCGGAAGCTGCTATCGAAGCAGCCAACCATACAGAGTCAGCTCAAACGCGAAGACGGACAGTGGACTGAGGGCAGCGAAGAGGCCCTAACAGCACTAATGCACGCGCATTTCCCAGGATGCACTGAGGTACCCGATGCAAATACCAGGACCTAGCAACTGGAGTAGAGCACCTCCCAAAAGGTTTAATATCCTCTGGTATAATCCACTGGGCTATAGACTCCTTTGCGAGGATAAAAGCACCAGGACCAGATGGAATATTCCCAGCCATGCTGCAGGTGACCAAGGACGTGATCACCCCATGGCTTTACGCAATATATACAGCTTGTTTAAGCACTGGCTATATCCCTATCCAATGGAGGACCTCTCGGATTGTCTTCCTGCCCAAAGCAGGAAAGTGCTGCCACATGAGCCCCAAGGATTACAGACCGATAAGCCTCACCTCATTCCTACTTAAAACTCTGGAAAAGCTACTGGACCTATACATCAGGAACGATGTAGGGAGACACGAAGGGGAAATCAGTGGAGACGGCACTGCATTCGTTGGTAGCCACCATTGAGAGAGCCCTAAACAATAAGGAGTATGCACTTGGAGTGTTCGTGGATATATCCGGGGCATTCAACAACGTTAGCACGGACGCAATAATGGATCGCCTAGAAGCGACCAACTCATCCCCCGCTATCAATTTGTGGATAAAAAATCTTCTAAGTTGCCGGCGGGTACAATCAGATTGGGGCACCGCTTCCGTGGTGAGAGGAGCGCACAGAGGCACGCCGCAAGGTGGGGTTCTGTCGCCCCTCCTATGGAATCTGGTGGTAGACGACCTAATCAAGAGATTCGAGAGGAAGATAACAGCTTATGCGGATGACATAAGCATAATTAACACGGGAGTCTGTCCATCGACCCTCAGCTCGATCATGGAAACAACACTCAGGGAGATATGTGAGTGGGCGGAGAAGGTAGGACTCGATATCAATGCGGATAAGACGGACCTTATTCTCTGCACCAAGAGATACAAGGTGCCGCAATGGATCCCCCCGAAAATTAACAAAACCAGGCTGACCCCGAAAACACAAGTCAAATACCTCGGCATTGTACTTGACAGCAAGCTGACGTGGAGAGCAAATGTATTAGAGAGGATAAAAAAGGCCACCATAGGGCTATACGCATCCAAGAAGATGCTTAGCAGCACATGGGGCCTCTCACCCGCTCTAATGCATTGGGTCTACATATCGGTGGTGCGTCCTACTCTGCTGTATGGAGACTTAGTGTGGTGGCAAGCCACGGAGAAGAAAACGTATAATAAGCTTATGGAGAGAACCCAGCGGCAGGCACTGCTCTGCATATCAGGGGCGCTGAGGTCAACCCCCACAAAAGCACTCGAAACCATAATCGGCATATATCTCCTAGATATCCAAGTGCAACTGACAGCAGGAAAGGCGGCACAACGTCTGGTTGCATCAGGAAACTGGTCGCTACAAGGTTTCGGGCACAGTTCAATTGGTCGACACATGAGCAGTACATCTGACTACATGATACCCAGAACGTGCCCGGATGTAAACACAACAGTATTCATGGGACCAAATGACTGGAAGTCAGGCCAGGACTCTGCTCAACACCTCAATATATACACCGACGGCTCCAAGATGGAAGGAGGAGTTGGAGCGGGTATATACTGTTCAGACCCTGAAATGAGGCTGTCGTATAAGCTACCAAGCTACTGCAGTATATTCCAGGCGGAAGTATTCGCCATCAGGAAAGCAGCAGAGTTTGCGCAGAGCATAAACCGTCCACATGAGGCGGTCAATTTGTTCGTAGACAGTCAAGCGGCGATAAGATCCATGCAATCATCAGCGGTCAGTTCCAAAAATGTACTGGCAAGCAGGGAGTCACTAGATAGCCTAAGCACGACTAAGTCAAAAAATCATGTGCAAAGAACACAACGAGAAACTCACACACTACGTGCTGCATCTTCCGCGGAAGGACTGCAGAATGTTAGTGGGTATTCTTACAGGTCACTGCCTGTCTGCTGCACATGCAGTGAAGCTGGGTATTACGGACAACGCCAAATGCCGGAAATGTGATGAATCCGAGGCAATCGAAACCTTGGAGCATCTAATTTGCAAATGTCCGGCCCTAACGAGGGCAAGAATGAGATACCTAGGCTCTCCAGTTCTGGCATCGCTAGAAGATGCCTCCAGGAGAAAGCCAGGTGAACTCCTTGCCTTTGCGAAAAACACCTTGATATTCAAGGATCTCGAAACCCGCATAAATAGTCTCTAGGTCCATCCAGGAGTTTCCCCGGATAGCTATGGGCCATATTGGCCTATGTGTGGCCCCTCGAAAGTTAATAAATAATCATACTTCACCATCATAGATTCCAAGTTTTTTTGTGGCTGCCCTGGGGCCTGCTGAGCGTTAACTGAGTTCGAGGGGAGTGCATACCTGTTCGAAGAGCTTTGGCGTAGGAGATGCCCGTGGGGCATTTAGCGGACCCAAAGAGGATCTGGCTGCATTGGCATAAAATACATCTGGAGTAGTTTTTGAATTATAATACACATTTTGTGTATTTTGTTTGCGTGTAGCTGTCGCTCTTCGCATGCGACTCTTCAGCTCCTTGTAGACCACACAGCCTTTGTCGTTAGCTGTATGGTTTCCTCCACAGTTTCCACATTTTTTCGTATTGGCGTGTTCTTTGTTCGCAGGGCAGTGTGCGGAATTGTGGAAGTCTCCACAGACTACGCAGACTGACCGAAGGGTGCAGTATGTCCTTGTATGTCCATACTCCTGGCAATTTATGCATTGCACAGGACCGTTGCGTTTGTGCGGTTCTTCCACGGTGATTCTTCGATGAGTAGGAACTGCACCTTGTAGATCAGGTGAACTTCATTCTTCTTTAAGGTTTTACTCTCTGGCTCCAGTTTGACTTTGAAAAGTGGTTGCGGCTTTTTTATTTGTTGATAATGTTGCTAACATTCTTGGCAAAGAAACCCTTGCCTTTCAGGGCTTTTAGTATCTCAGAGGGGGCGACGTCTGGTTCAATTCCTTTCAGCACTACTTGCAGTCCCTTGCTGCTTTTTAGTTGGTTGGTGTAAGATTTCTTTTTTGATTCTTCCAGGTATTTAGACACAGCCCGGAAGTGTTCTTCTGATTTGGTTTGCACTTTGGTTTCGCAAATGTTCCCTTTAACAACATGAAAGTTTTCGGCCCCGACTAGCGCAACAATTTTGTTGACCAGGGCGTTTGAACTTTTCTCCCTAATATAAATAGGTGGGGGTTTTGTCTGTTTTTGAGTCTCCTGCTCCGCCACTGCTTGGCCATTCTCATCAGCTGCTAGCGGGGAAAATCTGTTGGAGTTGGTTGGGTCGTAGCTTTTGGTGACATGGTTGATCTTAGGTTTGTTACCAACCGTGTTATGTGGGCTGAGCTAACCCTTAATTTGAATGTAGCGATCCATGCCAGTCTGTATGGCCGGAATCGCTTGTTGCTTATCGGAGATTACAGTTTTTGTTACCATTGAATTTGGCGCTGCGGCCGTTGGCACCGATTTCGCAATATTTATTTATTTATTTATTTATTTCGCCAACGGTCAACCTTAACTGGCTACTTAACTAAAAAACTTAACTTACTGACATTGGTTATAGATAGATAAAGAAGAAATTCCTTCTTAATTAAAGCCCTTGGTAGGCAAGGGTCCAGTCGCATATTTGGCGGATTTTGGCTCATTTAAAGCATAATTCGTTCGACAAATACGCAAGAAAAAAGGCTCAAATGTTCTTAAGTGCCTACTAGGAACAGAAAAATGTATACATCTAAGCAATGCAGGACAATCGATTTTGCACGAAATAATGTCGAAAATGACAAGTAAACTAGTAACGATTCTTCTATCGTGTAAAGATGACAAGTGCACAAGACGACATTTAGCGGAATAGGAGGGAATTGGTTCATGGAAATTCAGGGAATTAAGGGCAAATCAAAGAAACTTCTTCTGAATACGTTCTAGGCGGTGCGAATGAACGGATCCAGTCGGGTTCCAAATAAACGACGCGTATTCAAGCTTAGACCTAACAAAAGAAAAAAATAAGCTGAGCTTGGTGTACGGGTCAGTGAATTGAGCCGCATTACGCTTTATGAACCCATACATAGCATACGCTTCCGGAACTATATAGTTTATATGGTCAATGAATAGGAATTTGGCATCAAACATAACTCCCAAATCAAGTGCTTCAGTCTTGCAGGCAAGGAGGCAGGAATCGATCGTGTAGGGAAAAAGGGAATTGTTGAGCCTTTTGCTGTATGTGACAGTAAAACATTTGGACAGGTTTAAGGGCAGCTTATTCCGAGAGCACCAATCTCCAACTCTAGCCAAATCATCCTGAAGCATATTGCTATTCAGGACAGAACTTACAGACTTGAAAATTTCAGATCATCGGCAAACAATAAAAATTCCGAGCTCTTAATGCATTGGCCAATGTCGTTTATATATAAAATAAAAAGAAAAGGGCCCAAGGCACTCCCCTGAGGAAGGCCAGATGTCGATATATACGGACTCGAAGAATGATTATTGCACACCACTCTATACCAACGGCCATCTAAGTATGATCTTATCCAATTCAGCATTGATGAATGGAAGCCAATTTTTTCGAGCTTAGCCAACAAAGCACTATGGCAGGCCTTATCAAATGCTTTAGCAAAGTCAGTGTGTGACGCTGCGCGCACAAAACAAATAAATAAAAATAGTCAGTAAGAAACACAAAGAAATGTAAAACAAAAAGAAACTGAAGTAGCCACAAGAATGGAATAAAAAATAATAAAATAAAAATAGTCGGTAAGAAACACAAAGAAATGTAAAACAAAAAGAAACTGAAGTAACCACAAGAATGGAATCAAAGAAACCAAAAAGTATGAAGTAAACACAAAAGAACTGAAATACGAAAGACTTAAATAAAACAAACTCGAAAAGAGAGAAAAGGAAAGACGCACTCGACTTTGAATCAAAAGCGCGCGAGTTTTGTTACCGTATTTCGGTTAACATTTTAATTGAATTAGAACACAATTGAATGTTTTTAGCTGGTATAACTCCGTTTATTAAACTCTTTGTAGTTGCTTCGCTCACGTTCGATTTGGTTGTGTCCCCTTGAGAGAGCTTTTGAGATCTAGATCGAGAAGAAAAGCTCTCACTGTTAAATGTAGGCGAAGAGAGAAATAGAGCTTCGGCTACATAACTTCCCCATCGCTTAAATTAGGACTATCTTGGGTTTTACAATTCGTTTGTATACATATGTGTTTGGGATTTAATTATGGTAAACTATGTTACATTTGGAGTCTGATATTTCTTCTTTCTTTTAATGTTGGAGCTGTGTACATTATTTAAATTAAATTTTCTATATTTCGGTTCATTTTTGTGTCTTAAGGACTTATAGTTTTTTATATATCCTTCATTTCTAGTTTCTTCAAAATTTTCTCTTTTTTTATTTAAAAATGTAATGTAATGTTCCTTATATTTTAGAATATTATTATATATAACTTTTTTGTCACAATTTCCATATTCAACATTCATTGGCGTATTTTGTATTGCTGAGTGATAGTTTTTATTATAATATTCTATAGCTTTGCTAACTTTATCTTTTATTAATAGATCTTTGTTCTCAAGGTATAAGATTCTTATCTTTTCGGTTAGAGTATTATGAAATCGTTCAACGTCTGCATTGCCAGTGTGACTGTTCGTTTTCACAAAATGGACTTCTATATTCTCATTTCTTAAGTATTCTTTTATGTTTATACTATTAAATTCATTGTCGGTTATTAATTTTTCAAAGTTTCCTCTTTGGGACTTGTACGAGCGTATTTTTTCTATTATAGTTTGATTATTACGATCCTCAAGATAGAAGGCAGAAGCAAATTTTGAAAATCGGTCGATAAAAGTTAGAAAATTACATTTAGAATTTGTGTAGATATCCATATGAACAATTTTTTTTATATCGTTTGGTGTTTCTGTGTATTTGAATTTTTCTTTTACTGGGTTCCTATCATATTTACACCGATTACAGATGTCACAATTGTTGATATACTTTTGAATGTAATGTTGAAGTTTTGGGAAGTAAATATTTTTTTTTAAGCTTTGGTAATTTTCATTTATACCCGAATGACCAGTATCAAATTTATGGAATCGTTCAATTTCCTTATACACGTCTTCTTCGTTTTCAATGTCTTTTGCGTGAAATGAGCATTTTACAAATTTTACATTTTTATTGCCTTCGAAAATTTGTATAATTTTGTTTTGAAATTTATTGTATTGATGATCGTTATATTCACTGAATATTCCTACTTTGCCTTTTTTGATATGATTCTTCAAAATTTCTTCCATTCCATTTTCGAGATCATTTAAATTTAAATAAATTTTCTTATTTTTATTCTTATATTCGAACTCCATAGTTTTGTTATCTGTTAGAATGATTTGTATTTTAAATCTATTAACGACTGTTTCTAAATTACCTAAAATAGTTGTGTCCACAAAGTCTTCGGCCTGTGAATGTTGTGTACTAGAGTCATCAACATTGTTTTCTAAAGAGCTATAAGATTCAGCTGTATTTAGAGCACAAATTTCGTCGTTACTTATTCGACTTAAAAAATCAGCTACCTGGTTGTCCTTTCCTTTAATGTATGATACATTTATATTAAATTCGCTAAGCTTGACAAGCCATCTATAAAGTACTTCATTAAGTTCTTTTCCGTTATATTTAATTAGCAGCCACTTAAGTGGTTGATGATCGGACAAAATGTCGAACTTGACTCCATAGAGATATGGACGGAAATAAGCTGTTGCCCACACAATAGCTAGTAATTCCTTTTGTATAGAAGAATAGTTTTTCTCGTGGTCATTCAATGTCCTACTGGCATAGCAAATTGGATGACTATCTTGTTGCAGAACTGCGCCTAAAGCTATATTACTAGCATCAGTAATAAGTTGAAATTTCTTTTTGAAATCTGGATACTTAAGTACCGGTGCCTCAGTTATGATTCTCTTTAACTTTTCAAATGCAATCATATAGTTGGGTTCCTTAATATCAATCTTAGCATCCTTTTTAAGGCATTTAATCAATGGATAAGCTACTTGGGAGAAATCCTTTATGAACTTTCGATAATACCCAGCGATTCCTAGGAAGGCTCTAATTTGCTTAACGTTTCTCGGAATTTTAATCTGAAGAATGCTTTTAACTTTTTCTGGGTTGGGTTTTACTCCTTCGGGGGTTAAAACATGACCCAAAAACTGAGTTTCTTTTGAAAAAAATTTGCATTTGTTGATTTGGATCTTAAGATTTGCTTCAGAGAGTTTTTTGAATATTGTGTGAATATGGCCAATATGTTCTGAAAAACTGGTGGAAAAAATAAGAACGTCATCAAGATAGACGACACAAATTCTATTTATTTCTTCTTTTAAGACTGTGTTTATGAGACGTTGAAATGTGGCAGGAGCGTTTTTGAGCCCAAATGGCATCCGATTAAACTCGTAGTGGCCGTGAGGGGTTGAAAACGCTGTCTTTTCCCTATCTTGTTCCTGAACAAGAATTTGGTGAAAGCTTTTCGCGAGATCTATAGTAGAAAAATATTGTGCTCTTCCTAACTTATCCAATATACCTTCTATATTTGGGATAGGAAATTTATCGTCTACTGTGTTTTCATTCAATTTGCGATAATCAATGACTATACGCCATTTTTTTATTCCACTGCTATCAGTTTTTTTGGGTACAAGCCATAAAGGGGCATTATATGGGGAATTGCTCTTACGTATTATTCCCTGTTGAAGCATTTCCTCAATTTGTCTATATATTTCTTGCTCATGTATTTGAGGATATCTATAAATCTTGCAGTATACAGGTTTATCCACTACTGTTTTTATCTGATGCTCGATAATATTTGTATTGCTAAGACTCTGACCTTCAAGAAATATTAATGTTTTGTATCTATTTAAAATTTGAGTTAGAGCCGTGTTTTCCTCTTGATTTAAATCATTGAAAAGAATTTTCTGTATACTATTATCTAAATTGATTGGTTCAATTTGATTTACCTCATCAGAGTATGGTGAACTATCATGAAATTGAATATTATTATTATTGATTGTAATGGTATTTTGGTGAAAATCAATAACTGCATTTAATGGCTTCAGAATGTTTTGCCCTATTATCGCATCAAACGATTTGTTATGAAATGTTGTCAATTTCCAACTCATTGTGGCATCTTCTTTAAATTCAAGAGGCAAATCCGTTATAATCTCTTGCGTTATTAGTGATTTTGAATTTAAAGATGAAAATGATATTGGATGACACAAAGTTCTTCGAGGATATTGTACCAATTTATTTTTATCTAACATGGAAGTTGTTGAACCGGTATCAATCAAGGCTGTGATTATTTCATTGTTTAAAGTTAACTTGATCAAGGGAAGTGATTTTTCGAGGCAATTATATGAAAATTTGCATGGCAAGAACAGTTATTTTGCTCAGACATCAATTCAGAAGTAAAGTCTTGATCTTGATTATCATTTTCAAATTGGCAACAATTATTTTTATCTACTTCGACATGATCGATTTCCATTTTTGAAATATGGCTTTGTTGACTTGTACAGTTCTGATTTGAATTTAAATTTTGTGTTCCTGATCGAAAGTTTCCAGAATTAGCTTTTACATTATGGAAATTGTTATTGTTTCTTGCATTCTGATTTTGGTTATTATAATTTGGTTTGTAAGATCGGTCTCTTTGATAATTTGTATTATTATTTTGATATTGATAGTTTTGATTTTGAGTTCTAATAAGACCTTCGGTTTCTAATAAATCGAAAGCTTCTCTTAAACTTTTTACATTTCTATTTATTACGACTGAAGCTAAATTTACATCGATATTTTTTAAGAATGTTCTTAGTATAGCTTCTTCAACATTTTTGGGACTAAACTCAGAATGCTTTACATTATCATATTCATATTTTTCATTAATCTTACACATTATACTTCTCAAAGATTTAAAATATTCAGTAATGTCGTTTTTGTTACTTAGCATCAACGATTCTTGGTAAAGTTGATTATAAGACTCCTTTACGCCAAAATTTCGAATAAGAATCGTCTTGACGTCATCCCAAGATGGCTCTGCATTCTCGATGGTTCTCACAACATGTAGAGCTTCGCCTTGAATTTTGTTGAGGATGATGCGGCGAAAGACGTAGACTCTTGCGGTAGATGTGGCAGGTAATAACTCAAGAGCCATCTCCACTTCACGAATAAATGATGATAGAGCCCTTGAGTTGTCTCCTTTGTACTCGTGAATTTGGTGGGCATCCTTAAGAATGTCCCCAAACGTTAAGGTAAACTCGTTTGCCATCGCTATTAAAGCAAAGTTATCGGTTGAGTTCTTTAGAACTAGTTGTGATAGTTCTCGTCGTTAATCGATGCCAATGGTTCTTCAGAACTTGTAATGGAACCAATTCTGAACAGAATAAGTTCGCTCCGAGATGCTGGTATGTGTGTGCAATTGTTGGTTTAGACACACATTCACATATACATACATACAGAGATGAGTGCCGGCACGCTGCATAGAACATGTACAATATGCTTCCAGGTTATACACGAAGTTGTACGAAATGCAGCAAATATCCGATGCACAAAAACGCTTGGTTGGTTTTTGTTATTCTGTACACACTTTTGCGAATCTCCTTGTCAAAGCCGGTATGTTTTGACAAAACGTGCCTCTTCAGAGGTTATGTGTCTTTTGCACGAGGTAGGTATGTATGTATGGGATTACATACGAGCACAAATTCGCTCAATACCGCACTTAAGTGGGCACTTCAATGTTTTTGGTTACTCCGTCGACTGCGCCAGTTTTGTTACCGTATTTCGGTTAACATTTTAATTGAATTAGAACACAATTGAATGTTTTTAGCTGGTATAACTCCGTTTATTAAACTCTTTGTAGTTGCTTCGCTCACGTTCGATTTGGTTGTGTCCCCTTGAGAGAGCTTTTGAGATCTAGATCGAGAAGAAAAGCTCTCACTGTTAAATGTAGGCGAAGAGAGAAATAGAGCTTCGGCTACATAACGCGCGCGCGCGCACGACCTACGAACAGTCACACTGGCCGCACGACGACAGGGCACACTAGCGGAGGCAAAACCCCGGCCAGTGAGCTGGCCACACTAGGGCCTCGCCGAGCCCTATATAAAGCGCGCCACGGCACTGGAGAAGTCACTCAGTCGCTGATTGCGATTGTAATCACCCAAGCAGCCAAGTCACTTTTTCTGGAACCAGGTACGCCCAGGTTCCAACCAATACATTGTAGTTAGTCGTAGTCTTCCCCGCTAACCCTCCTCCCCCCCTCTGCTGACTTTCGAGTCCAAATCGTTGCCGACTTTCGGGTCCACGCTCTGCCGACTTTCGAGTCCAAAACACTGCTGACTTTCGACTCCAATCTCTGCTGACTTTCGAGTCCAATCTCTGCTGACTTTCGAGTCCAATTCTCTCTGCCGACTTTCGAGTCCAAAACACTGCCGACTTTCGAGTCCAATTCTCTCTGCTGACTTTCGAGTCCAATTCTCTCTGCTGACTTTCGAGTCCAAAACACTGCCGACTTTCGAGTCCAATTCTCTCTGCTGACTTTCGAGTCCAAAACACTGCTGACTTTCGAGTCCAATTCTCTCTGCTGACTTTCGAGTCCAATTCTCTCTGCTGACTTTCGAGTCCAAAACACTGCCGACTTTCGAGTCCAATTCTCTCTGCTGACTTTCGAGTCCAAAACACTGCTGACTTTCGAGTCCAATTCTCTCTGCTGACTTTCGAGTCCAAAACACTGCCGACTTTCGAGTCCAATTCTCTCTGCTGACTTTCGAGTCCAAAACACTGCTGACTTTCGAGTCCAATTCTCTCTGCTGACTTACGAGTCCAACAACAAACTTCTCCGTGCCGACTTGCGAGTCCAACAACAACTTCTCCTCGCAGACTTACGAGTCCAACAACAAACTTCTCCTGGCCGACTTTCGAGTCCAAGCAACAACTTCTCCTTGTAGACTTACGAGTCCAACAACAAACTTCTCCTGGCAGACTTTCGAGTCCAAAACAACAACTTCTCCGTGCCGACTTGCGAGTCCAACAACAACTTCTCCTCGCAGACTTACGAGTCCAACAACAAACTTCTCCTGGCAGACTTCCGAGTCCAACAACACACTTCTCCGAGCCGACTTTCGAGTCCAACCACAACCTCTCCTAGCAGACTTTCGGGTCCGAACAACAACATCGCTGAGCCGACTTTCGAGTCCCTTTCCCTTCATCCAAGCCGACTGGCGCACCCAGGTGCCGGGCGACACACGGACCTGCGCGTCCGACAACCACCATCCGCCGTAGCCCCGATCGGAGCCAACATCTTCTCTTCTCCCTCTTCCCCAGGCACCAGCTGCCGCCGACGGCATCCCGACGTGAGAGGACCCTCCCAGACGCGAGGAGCCTACGCCCGTCCAGGAGCCCCGGATCTGATCTTTCCCGTCGCCCCGAACCAGCACAGCCCAGATCCTGATCAATTTACCTAACTGTAATATTCCGTCAATAAACCGTACCCTTACTCTTTACCGTATTTCCCTCTCGAGTTCTTTCTGGGGGGCAACGGATCGGGGAAAAATCTTTACAGCAACCACGCCTGAACCAAATAAATATATCTGCACAGCCCTGGACGTCCCGCTGACTACCCGTGGACGACAGGACGTTACAGATTGGCGCCCGAGCAGGTTGAAGTGGTTGTAAGTAAAAGATCTGATACCGTAGGAGTAATGTCGAGCTGGGTATACCTTGCATCAAAGAGTGAGCTAACGGAGTATGCAGAGGAATTCGGGCTAGACACCACAGGAAGGAGCGAAGATCTAAGGCGGTTACTAGCGGCTTTCGCGAAGAGAACGGATTACACGGAGGCAGCAGGACTAAAACTCGCAGAACTCACGGAAAAGTACAGGAAGAAGAAAAGTCCAGCAAGAAGCGCAACACCGGCGATCGTGGTAACAAGCGGAGAAGAGCGGACCGCCGAGTTACGACCAACAACGAGTGCGGCAGCAAGGGTCATAGCTGCTAAGGAAGGGGAGCAGAGGAACGACCACCGAGGAACAGTTACATCTAAAATGGAGGAGGTCAAAGAAAGGAAAGTAGAACGGAGAATGGAGACAGAAATTGTGGACCGAGTAAGAGGTTGGGGCATCCGGTACCAAGGAACAACGAACCCGCTGGAGTTTCTGAGCAAGATGGAACAATGGGCAGATGGGTACGGGATGCAGAAGGACCAGCTGATACAGACCATGCCATTTATACTGGAGGGGATCGCGTACGACTGGTGGAACACATCAAGGGCCAGGATAACAACATGGCAGCAACTGACATCAGAACTGCTGGAACATTTCCTACCGCCAAGATACGGGGAACAACTGGAGACCCAGATAGTGCAGCTGAAACAGCGGGAAACAGAGCCAGTAAGAGAGTACGCGATGAGTCTGAGGAAACTTATGCGGTTCACGAAACTGACGGAAGAGGAGAAACTCGACCGGGTGTACAAGAACTGCAGAAGTAAAATAAAGCTGTATACACGGAGGACGGGGTTCAACACCCTGACAGAGTTCCTCAGGCTGGCGGAGGAAGTGGAGGAGATAGAGGCGGCAGAGAACCTCACACAACAACTCCAACAGCCATACCAGCTCAGACCGGACATATGCATGCGCTGCGGAGGAACCGGGCATGCAGCGAGAACATGCACGAATACGCCGAGATTGTTCTGTTGGGTCTGCGGGAGAAACGGCACCCGGACAACAGAATGCTGCAGATCTGGACCGGGAAACGACAGAGGCCTGAGCAGATGAAGCTGGCGGCTCAGGCGACAAGAAATCCAGCTATAGAGGACGACCTAAGCTGTGACGGGTTCAGATCATAGCACGGATCGGAATCGGGAAGGGAACGGCACGCGGAGTGGTCGACACGGGGGCATCAAGAAGTGCGATCAGCAAAAACATGTACCAGGATCTAAGGGACCACGGAAGATGGTGGGGTACACGAGAGGAGATCACAGTCGCCAACGGAGCCCGACAAAGAGCCATAGGGAACTTCACAGCGGAGGTTAGCTTCGGAGGAAGATCGTTCACGATAACGTTCATGATACTAAAGAACGTGTCTGGAGGAATACTGTTGGGTATGGACTTTCTGGCAGGAGCGAACAGCATGCTGAGGTGCGGCAACCTGGAGCTGGATCTGGTATCGGCCATGGAGGAAACACCGACAAGGGAGGAAAAGGACACGATGGCAGAGAAGTCAGAAGAACCGTCAGAAGAGGAAGTGCAGCAGTTCCTGAACAAAAACAGGCAAGTATTCGAAGACATGAAGGGGGTAAGCAACGTCACCGAACACAAAATATACTTGAACGACGACAGACCGATCAAGCAGCGATACTACCCGCGAAATCCCAAGCAAAAAGCGGTCATCAACGAACAGGTAGACGAACTGCTGACTCTAGGGTTAATAGAACGATCGAGAAGTCCGTATAGCGCACCAGTCGTGCTGGTAAGGAAAAAGAACAATGAATGGAGAATGTGCATAGACTACAGACAGCTAAATGAGAAAACAGAGAAGGATGCATACCCGGTACCTCGAATGAACTTCATCCTGGACCAATTAAGGGAAGCAAAATTTATAAGCACCATAGACCTGAAGTCAGGATATTGGCAAATCCCGATGGAGCAGGGAAGCAGGCAATACACGGCGTTCACAGTACCAGGACGAGGGCTGTTCCAATGGACGGTAATGCCATTCGGGTTAACCACCGCCCCGGCAACGTTCCAGAGGGCATTGGACACGATAATTGGGCCAGAGATGGAACCGTTCGCGTTCGCGTATTTGGACGATATTATTGTGATAGGCCGGACCAAGAGGGAGCATCTGGAAAAACTCCAAGAAGTATTCCGAAGGCTGCAACAAGCGAACTTGAGAATAAATCCGGACAAGTGCCATTTTTCCCAAAAAGAATTAAAGTACTTGGGACATGTGGTAAGCGAGCACGGGATCCGGACAGACCCAGAGAAGGTAGCTGCGATTCGGGACTTACCGACACCCATGAACACAAAGGAAGTACACAGTTTTTTGGGGATGGCATCGTGGTACCGAAGATTTATCCCGAACTTCACGGAGCAAGCGGTAGCACTGCAGGAGCTTACAAGGAAGGGCCAAAAGTTCGAATGGAACCAAAACCATCAGAACTCGTTCGAGCAGCTGAAGGAAAGCCTGATGCGGGCTCCGGTACTGGCATGCCCGGACTTCACGAAGCGGTTTAAACTTCAGACCGATGCCAGCGACTTCGGAGTGGGGGCAGTACTTACGCAAGACACAGAGGACGGCGAACACGTAATTTCCTTCGCAAGTAGGAAGCTAAGCAAGGTAGAACGGAAATATAGCGCAACGGAAAAGGAGTGTTTGGCGATCCACTGGGGCATAGAGAAGTACAAGAAGTACCTGGAGGGCTACCCGTTTACAGTAGTAACGGACCATATGGCACTCAAGTGGCTAAACTCGATAAAGAGTCCCTCAGGAAGGATAGCAAGATGGGCGCTAGGTTTGCAACCGTACCAGTTCGACATACAGTACAGGAAGGGGAAGCTAAACGTGGTGGCAGATACATTATCGAGAGCACCGCCGATAGAACTGAAGACAGTAAACCAGGTGGCAAGCTGGGTGGAGCGGAAGCGAGACGAGGTGGAAAAAGGGCAAGGCGACACTGGCTTTTACATAGAAGGCGATCAGCTGTACAAACTCAACCAAAATCGGATGGATCAGCAGCCATGGAAATTATGCATACCCGAAAACCAAGTACACCACATACTGACGGAAAACCACTGCACGCCAGAAGCAGGGCATCTGGGAATGTACAAGACAAAGCGACAGATACGGAACAGGTACTTCTCGCCAGGTATGGCAAAAGATGTGGAGGAATTCGTCAGTAAGTGTGATAGCTGCCAACGATACAAAGTATCGCAACAAAAAAGCGCGGGGAAAATGCTAACAAGAATAGCAGAGGCGCCATGGGAAACGATGTGCGTGGACTTCGTCGGGCCGCTACCACGGACAACCCATGGAAACACAGTACTAGTGGTAATAGTAGATAAGTTCTCCAAATGGGTGGAGCTAGCAGCGACTCGGCAGGCGACGGCAGAAGCATTTTTGAAAATCTTCCGCGAGCGAGTAATATCACGAGTCGGTGCGCCAAAGATCCTAATATCCGATAACGGGGTGCAATTCACGGGACGCAAAACTAGAAACGCGATTGAAAAATGGGGAATACGGCAGCAGCTTACCGCACCCTACACGCCACAAGAAAATCCGACGGAGCGAACAAACAGGACGATTAAAACGATGATAGCACAGATGACGGGATCGGAACAAACGAAGTGGGACGAACACATCCCGGAATTGATGCTAGCGTTCAACAGTAGCACGTCGGAATCGACGAAGTATAGCCCGGCACAGTTAGTTTTTGGAAAGGAGCTAAGGTTACCGGATATGACCTTCGATAAGGTAACGAATGGCTAAGGAATAAAGGAAGAGAGCATATCGGCAAGATCGGCAACGCGGTGAACAAGTTCAACGCGAAACTAGCACCACGGTATGACGGACCCTGGAAAATAGTAGGGTTCATATCCCCAGTGATATTGTCACTAAGGGACCCGAAAACCCGGAAAACAAAACGGGCATATATCGGGGATATTAAGCCTCAGAAAGGGGCAGAGTCAGAGCAGAGATCGGCGCAGGCGGCAGAGAGAAGTCAAGAGAGCGATAGGACAGATAAGCAGAGTCAGGAACCGATAACAGGCAAAGACCATAACCTAACCCAACGACCCGAACGGAACGTTATACAACACTATAACCACATAGGACGTAGTCTAACACTAGAAAACAAGCTAATCAGCTGGCCAAAAACTAACATGGATTCTTTCGGTATCTTTCCAGCAGAGACGATGCACCGCTTTCAAGCAAGCGCGGAAAAATTCAGGGAGAAACTCGACAAGGCGGCACGCGGGGCTCCACGAACGCAGCTGATCGACCCGAACGTGTGATGCTGCGCGCACAAAACAAATAAGTAAAAATAGTCAGCAAGAAACACAAAGAAATGTAAAACAAAAAGAAACTGAAGTAGCCACAAGAATGGAATAAAAAATAATAAAATAAAAATAGTCGGTAAGAAACACAAAGAAATGTAAAACAAAAAGAAACTGAAGTAACCACAAGAATGGAATCAAAGAAACCAAAAAGTATGAAGTAAACACAAAAGAACTGAAATACGAAAGACTTAAATAAAACAAACTCGAAAAGAGAGAAAAGGAAAGACGCACTCGACTTTGAATCAAAAGCGCGCACGGCCTACGAACAGTCACACTGGCCGCACGACAGCAGGGCACACTAGCGGAGGCAAAACCCCGGCCAGTGAGCTGGCCACACTAGGGCCTCGCCGAGCCCTATATAAAGCGCGCCACGGCACTGGAGAAGTCACTCAGTCGCTGATTGCGATTGTAATCACCCAAGCAGCCAAGTCACTTTTTCTGGAACCAGGTACGCCCAGGTTCCAACCAATACATTGTAGTTAGTCGTAGTCTTCCCCGCTAACCCTCCTCCCCCCCTCTGCTGACTTTCGAGTCCAAATCGTTGCCGACTTTCGGGTCCACGCTCTGCTGACTTTCGAGTCCAAAACACTGCTGACTTTCGACTCCAATCTCTGCTGACTTTCGAGTCCAATCTCTGCTGACTTTCGAGTCCAATTCTCTCTGCTGACTTTCGAGTCCAATTCTCTCTGCTGACTTTCGAGTCCAAAACACTGCCGACTTTCGAGTCCAATTCTCTCTGCTGACTTTCGAGTCCAAAACACTGCCGACTTTCGAGTCCAATTCTCTCTGCTGACTTTCGAGTCCAATTCTCTCTGCTGACTTTCGAGTCCAAAACACTGCCGACTTTCGAGTCCAATTCTCTCTGCTGACTTTCGAGTCCAAAACACTGCTGACTTTCGAGTCCAATTCTCTCTGCTGACTTTCGAGTCCAATTCTCTCTGCTGACTTTCGAGTCCAAAACACTGCCGACTTTCGAGTCCAATTCTCTCTGCTGACTTTCGAGTCCAAAACACTGCTGACTTTCGAGTCCAATTCTCTCTGCTGACTTTCGAGTCCAAAACACTGCCGACTTTCGAGTCCAATTCTCTCTGCTGACTTTCGAGTCCAAAACACTGCTGACTTTCGAGTCCAATTCTCTCTGCTGACTTACGAGTCCAACAACAAACTTCTCCGTGCCGACTTGCGAGTCCAACAACAACTTCTCCTCGCAGACTTACGAGTCCAACAACAAACTTCTCCTGGCCGACTTTCGAGTCCAAGCAACAACTTCTCCTTGTAGACTTACGAGTCCAACAACAAACTTCTCCTGGCAGACTTTCGAGTCCAAAACAACAACTTCTCCGTGCCGACTTGCGAGTCCAACAACAACTTCTCCTCGCAGACTTACGAGTCCAACAACAAACTTCTCCTGGCAGACTTCCGAGTCCAACAACACACTTCTCCGAGCCGACTTTCGAGTCCAACCACAACCTCTCCTAGCAGACTTTCGGGTCCGAACAACAACATCGCTGAGCCGACTTTCGAGTCCCTTTCCCTTCATCCAAGCCGACTGGCGCACCCAGGTGCCGGGCGACACACGGACCTGCGCGTCCGACAACCACCATCCGCCGTAGCCCCGATCGGAGCCAACATCTTCTCTTCTCCCTCTTCCCCAGGCACCAGCTGCCGCCGACGGCATCCCGACGTGAGAGGACCCTCCCAGACGCGAGGAGCCTACGCCCGTCCAGGAGCCCCGGATCTGATCTTTCCCGTCGCCCCGAACCAGCACAGCCCAGATCCTGATCAATTTACCTAACTGTAATATTCCGTCAATAAACCGTACCCTTACTCTTTACCGTATTTCCCTCTCGAGTTCTTTCTGGGGGGCAACGGATCGGGGAAAAATCTTTACAGCAACCACGCCTGAACCAAATAAATATATCTGCACAGCCCTGGACGTCCCGCTGACTACCCGTGGACGACAGGACGTTACAGATTGGCGCCCGAGCAGGTTGAAGTGGTTGTAAGTAAAAGATCTGATACCGTAGGAGTAATGTCGAGCTGGGTATACCTTGCATCAAAGAGTGAGCTAACGGAGTATGCAGAGGAATTCGGGCTAGACACCACAGGAAGGAGCGAAGATCTAAGGCGGTTACTAGCGGCTTTCGCGAAGAGAACGGATTACACGGAGGCAGCAGGACTAAAACTCGCAGAACTCACGGAAAAGTACAGGAAGAAGAAAAGTCCAGCAAGAAGCGCAACACCGGCGATCGTGGTAACAAGCGGAGAAGAGCGGACCGCCGAGTTACGACCAACAACGAGTGCGGCAGCAAGGGTCATAGCTGCTAAGGAAGGGGAGCAGAGGAACGACCACCGAGGAACAGTTACATCTAAAATGGAGGAGGTCAAAGAAAGGAAAGTAGAACGGAGAATGGAGACAGAAATTGTGGACCGAGTAAGAGGTTGGGGCATCCGGTACCAAGGAACAACGAACCCGCTGGAGTTTCTGAGCAAGATGGAACAATGGGCAGATGGGTACGGGATGCAGAAGGACCAGCTGATACAGACCATGCCATTTATACTGGAGGGGATCGCGTACGACTGGTGGAACACATCAAGGGCCAGGATAACAACATGGCAGCAACTGACATCAGAACTGCTGGAACATTTCCTACCGCCAAGATACGGGGAACAACTGGAGACCCAGATAGTGCAGCTGAAACAGCGGGAAACAGAGCCAGTAAGAGAGTACGCGATGAGTCTGAGGAAACTTATGCGGTTCACGAAACTGACGGAAGAGGAGAAACTCGACCGGGTGTACAAGAACTGCAGAAGTAAAATAAAGCTGTATACACGGAGGACGGGGTTCAACACCCTGACAGAGTTCCTCAGGCTGGCGGAGGAAGTGGAGGAGATAGAGGCGGCAGAGAACCTCACACAACAACTCCAACAGCCATACCAGCTCAGACCGGACATATGCATGCGCTGCGGAGGAACCGGGCATGCAGCGAGAACATGCACGAATACGCCGAGATTGTTCTGTTGGGTCTGCGGGAGAAACGGCACCCGGACAACAGAATGCTGCAGATCTGGACCGGGAAACGACAGAGGCCTGAGCAGATGAAGCTGGCGGCTCAGGCGACAAGAAATCCAGCTATAGAGGACGACCTAAGCTGTGACGGGTTCAGATCATAGCACGGATCGGAATCGGGAAGGGAACGGCACGCGGAGTGGTCGACACGGGGGCATCAAGAAGTGCGATCAGCAAAAACATGTACCAGGATCTAAGGGACCACGGAAGATGGTGGGGTACACGAGAGGAGATCACAGTCGCCAACGGAGCCCGACAAAGAGCCATAGGGAACTTCACAGCGGAGGTTAGCTTCGGAGGAAGATCGTTCACGATAACGTTCATGATACTAAAGAACGTGTCTGGAGGAATACTGTTGGGTATGGACTTTCTGGCAGGAGCGAACAGCATGCTGAGGTGCGGCAACCTGGAGCTGGATCTGGTATCGGCCATGGAGGAAACACCGACAAGGGAGGAAAAGGACACGATGGCAGAGAAGTCAGAAGAACCGTCAGAAGAGGAAGTGCAGCAGTTCCTGAACAAAAACAGGCAAGTATTCGAAGACATGAAGGGGGTAAGCAACGTCACCGAACACAAAATATACTTGAACGACGACAGACCGATCAAGCAGCGATACTACCCGCGAAATCCCAAGCAAAAAGCGGTCATCAACGAACAGGTAGACGAACTGCTGACTCTAGGGTTAATAGAACGATCGAGAAGTCCGTATAGCGCACCAGTCGTGCTGGTAAGGAAAAAGAACAATGAATGGAGAATGTGCATAGACTACAGACAGCTAAATGAGAAAACAGAGAAGGATGCATACCCGGTACCTCGAATGAACTTCATCCTGGACCAATTAAGGGAAGCAAAATTTATAAGCACCATAGACCTGAAGTCAGGATATTGGCAAATCCCGATGGAGCAGGGAAGCAGGCAATACACGGCGTTCACAGTACCAGGACGAGGGCTGTTCCAATGGACGGTAATGCCATTCGGGTTAACCACCGCCCCGGCAACGTTCCAGAGGGCATTGGACACGATAATTGGGCCAGAGATGGAACCGTTCGCGTTCGCGTATTTGGACGATATTATTGTGATAGGCCGGACCAAGAGGGAGCATCTGGAAAAACTCCAAGAAGTATTCCGAAGGCTGCAACAAGCGAACTTGAGAATAAATCCGGACAAGTGCCATTTTTCCCAAAAAGAATTAAAGTACTTGGGACATGTGGTAAGCGAGCACGGGATCCGGACAGACCCAGAGAAGGTAGCTGCGATTCGGGACTTACCGACACCCATGAACACAAAGGAAGTACACAGTTTTTTGGGGATGGCATCGTGGTACCGAAGATTTATCCCGAACTTCACGGAGCAAGCGGTAGCACTGCAGGAGCTTACAAGGAAGGGCCAAAAGTTCGAATGGAACCAAAACCATCAGAACTCGTTCGAGCAGCTGAAGGAAAGCCTGATGCGGGCTCCGGTACTGGCATGCCCGGACTTCACGAAGCGGTTTAAACTTCAGACCGATGCCAGCGACTTCGGAGTGGGGGCAGTACTTACGCAAGACACAGAGGACGGCGAACACGTAATTTCCTTCGCAAGTAGGAAGCTAAGCAAGGTAGAACGGAAATATAGCGCAACGGAAAAGGAGTGTTTGGCGATCCACTGGGGCATAGAGAAGTACAAGAAGTACCTGGAGGGCTACCCGTTTACAGTAGTAACGGACCATATGGCACTCAAGTGGCTAAACTCGATAAAGAGTCCCTCAGGAAGGATAGCAAGATGGGCGCTAGGTTTGCAACCGTACCAGTTCGACATACAGTACAGGAAGGGGAAGCTAAACGTGGTGGCAGATACATTATCGAGAGCACCGCCGATAGAACTGAAGACAGTAAACCAGGTGGCAAGCTGGGTGGAGCGGAAGCGAGACGAGGTGGAAAAAGGGCAAGGCGACACTGGCTTTTACATAGAAGGCGATCAGCTGTACAAACTCAACCAAAATCGGATGGATCAGCAGCCATGGAAATTATGCATACCCGAAAACCAAGTACACCACATACTGACGGAAAACCACTGCACGCCAGAAGCAGGGCATCTGGGAGTGTACAAGACAAAGCGACAGATACGGAACAGGTACTTCTCGCCAGGTATGGCAAAAGATGTGGAGGAATTCGTCAGTAAGTGTGATAGCTGCCAACGATACAAAGTATCGCAACAAAAAAGCGCGGGGAAAATGCTAACAAGAATAGCAGAGGCGCCATGGGAAACGATGTGCGTGGACTTCGTCGGGCCGCTACCACGGACAACCCATGGAAACACAGTACTAGTGGTAATAGTAGATAAGTTCTCCAAATGGGTGGAGCTAGCAGCGACTCGGCAGGCGACGGCAGAAGCATTTTTGAAAATCTTCCGCGAGCGAGTAATATCACGAGTCGGTGCGCCAAAGATCCTAATATCCGATAACGGGGTGCAATTCACGGGACGCAAAACTAGAAACGCGATTGAAAAATGGGGAATACGGCAGCAGCTTACCGCACCCTACACGCCACAAGAAAATCCGACGGAGCGAACAAACAGGACGATTAAAACGATGATAGCACAGATGACGGGATCGGAACAAACGAAGTGGGACGAACACATCCCGGAATTGATGCTAGCGTTCAACAGTAGCACGTCGGAATCGACGAAGTATAGCCCGGCACAGTTAGTTTTTGGAAAGGAGCTAAGGTTACCGGATATGACCTTCGATAAGGTAACGAATGGCTAAGGAATAAAGGAAGAGAGCATATCGGCAAGATCGGCAACGCGGTGAACAAGTTCAACGCGAAACTAGCACCACGGTATGACGGACCCTGGAAAATAGTAGGGTTCATATCCCCAGTGATATTGTCACTAAGGGACCCGAAAACCCGGAAAACAAAACGGGCATATATCGGGGATATTAAGCCTCAGAAAGGGGCAGAGTCAGAGCAGAGATCGGCGCAGGCGGCAGAGAGAAGTCAAGAGAGCGATAGGACAGATAAGCAGAGTCAGGAACCGATAACAGGCAAAGACCATAACCTAACCCAACGACCCGAACGGAACGTTATACAACACTATAACCACATAGGACGTAGTCTAACACTAGAAAACAAGCTAATCAGCTGGCCAAAAACTAACATGGATTCTTTCGGTATCTTTCCAGCAGAGACGATGCACCGCTTTCAAGCAAGCGCGGAAAAATTCAGGGAGAAACTCGACAAGGCGGCACGCGGGGCTCCACGAACGCAGCTGATCGACCCGAACGTGTGATGCTGCGCGCACAAAACAAATAAGTAAAAATAGTCAGCAAGAAACACAAAGAAATGTAAAACAAAAAGAAACTGAAGTAGCCACAAGAATGGAATAAAAAATAATAAAATAAAAATAGTCGGTAAGAAACACAAAGAAATGTAAAACAAAAAGAAACTGAAGTAACCACAAGAATGGAATCAAAGAAACCAAAAAGTATGAAGTAAACACAAAAGAACTGAAATACGAAAGACTTAAATAAAACAAACTCGAAAAGAGAGAAAAGGAAAGACGCACTCGACTTTGAATCAAAAGCGCGCACGGCCTACGAACAGTCACACTGGCCGCCGACAGCAGGGCACACTAGCGGAGGCAAAACCCCGGCCAGTGAGCTGGCCACACTAGGGCCTCGCCGAGCCCTATATAAAGCGCGCCACGGCACTGGAGAAGTCACTCAGTCGCTGATTGCGATTGTAATCACCCAAGCAGCCAAGTCACTTTTTCTGGAACCAGGTACGCCCAGGTTCCAACCAATACATTGTAGTTAGTCGTAGTCTTCCCCGCTAACCCTCCTCCCCCCCTCTGCTGACTTTCGAGTCCAAATCGTTGCCGACTTTCGGGTCCACGCTCTGCTGACTTTCGAGTCCAAAACACTGCTGACTTTCGACTCCAATCTCTGCTGACTTTCGAGTCCAATCTCTGCTGACTTTCGAGTCCAAAACACTGCTAACTTTCGAGTCCAATTCTCTCTGCTGACTTTCGAGTCCAAAACACTGCTGACTTTCGAGTCCAATTCTCTCTGCTGACTTTCGAGTCCAAAACACTGCCGACTTTCGAGTCCAATTCTCTCTGCTGACTTTCGAGTCCAAAACACTGCTGACTTTCGAGTCCAATTCTCTCTGCTGACTTTCGAGTCCAATTCTCTCTGCTGACTTTCGAGTCCAAAACACTGCCGACTTTCGAGTCCAATTCTCTCTGCTGACTTTCGAGTCCAAAACACTGCTGACTTTCGAGTCCAATTCTCTCTGCTGACTTTCGAGTCCAAAACACTGCTGACTTTCGACTCCAATCTCTGCTGACTTTCGAGTCCAATCTCTGCTGACTTTCGAGTCCAATTCTCTCTGCCGACTTTCGAGTCCAAAACACTGCCGACTTTCGAGTCCAATCTCTGCTGACTTTCGAGTCCAATCTCTGCTGACTTTCGAGTCCAAAACACTGCCGACTTTCGAGTCCAATTCTCTCTGCTGACTTTCGAGTCCAAAACACTGCTGACTTTCGAGTCCAATTCTCTCTGCTGACTTTCGACTCCAATCTCTGCTGACTTTCGAGTCCAATCTCTGCTGACTTTCGAGTCCAATTCTCTTTGCCGACTTTCGAGTCCAAAACACTGCCGACTTTCGAGTCCAATTCTCTCTGCTGACTTTCGAGTCCAAAACACTGCTGACTTTCGAGTCCAATTCTCTCTGCTGACTTTCGAGTCCAATTCTCTCTGCTGACTTTCGAGTCCAAAACACTGCCGACTTTCGAGTCCAATTCTCTCTGCTGACTTTCGAGTCCAAAACACTGCTGACTTTCGAGTCCAATTCTCTCTGCTGACTTTCGAGTCCAAAACACTGCTGACTTTCGACTCCAATCTCTGCTGACTTTCGAGTCCAATTCTCTCTGCTGACTTTCGAGTCCAAAACACTGCCGACTTTCGAGTCCAATTCTCTCTGCTGACTTTCGAGTCCAAAACACTGCTGACTTTCGAGTCCAATTCTCTCTGCTGACTTTCGAGTCCAATTCTCTCTGCTGACTTTCGAGTCCAAAACACTGCCGACTTTCGAGTCCAATTCTCTCTGCTGACTTTCGAGTCCAAAACACTGCTGACTTTCGAGTCCAATTCTCTCTGCTGACTTTCGAGTCCAAAACACTGCTGACTTTCGACTCCAATCTCTGCTGACTTTCGAGTCCAATTCTCTCTGCCGACTTTCGAGTCCAATTCTCTCTGCCGACTTTCGAGTCCAAAACACTGCCGACTTTCGAGTCCAATTCTCTCTGCTGACTTTCGAGTCCAAAACACTGCTGACTTTCAAGTCCAATTCTCTCTGCTGACTTTCGAGTCCAAAACACTGCCGACTTTCGAGTCCAATTCTCTCTGCTGACTTTCGAGTCCAATTCTCTCTGCTGACTTTCGAGTCCAATTCTCTCTGCTGACTTTCGAGTCCAAAACACTGCCGACTTTCGAGTCCAATTCTCTCTGCTGACTTTCGAGTCCAAAACACTGCTGACTTTCGAGTCCAATTCTCTCTGCTGACTTTCGAGTCCAAAACACTGCCGACTTTCGAGTCCAATTCTCTCTGCTGACTTTCGAGTCCAAAACACTGCTGACTTTCGAGTCCAATTCTCTCTGCTGACTTACGAGTCCAACAACAAACTTCTCCGTGCCGACTTGCGAGTCCAACAACAACTTCTCCTCGCAGACTTACGAGTCCAACAACAAACTTCTCCTGGCCGACTTTCGAGTCCAAGCAACAACTTCTCCTTGTAGACTTACGAGTCCAACAACAAACTTCTCCTGGCAGACTTTCGAGTCCAAAACAACAACTTCTCCGTGCCGACTTGCGAGTCCAACAACAACTTCTCCTCGCAGACTTACGAGTCCAACAACAAACTTCTCCTGGCAGACTTCCGAGTCCAACAACACACGTCTCCGAGCCGACTTTCGAGTCCAACCACAACCTCTCCTAGCAGACTTTCGGGTCCGAACAACAACATCGCTGAGCCGACTTTCGAGTCCCTTTCCCTTCATCCAAGCCGACTGGCGCACCCAGGTGCCGGGCGACACACGGACCTGCGCGTCCGACAACCACCATCCGCCGTAGCCCCGATCGGAGCCAACATCTTCTCTTCTCCCTCTTCCCCAGGCACCAGCTGCCGCCGACGGCATCCCGACGTGAGAGGACCCTCCCAGACGCGAGGAGCCTACGCCCGTCCAGGAGCCCCGGATCTGATCTTTCCCGTCGCCCCGAACCAGCACAGCCCAGATCCTGATCAATTTACCTAACTGTAATATTCCGTCAATAAACCGTACCCTTACTCTTTACCGTATTTCCCTCTCGAGTTCTTTCTGGAGGGCAACGGATCGGGGAAAAATCTTTACAGCAACCACGCCTGAACCAAATAAATATATCTGCACAGCCCTGGACGTCCCGCTGACTACCCGTGGACGACAGGACGTTACAAGTGTATACCACGTCCACTTGCTTTTGTCCCGAAAAGGCATTAATGCAAAAGTGGTTAAAAACAGCTAAGTTTGTGGTAGTCGAACGTCCTGGCATAAAGCCATGCTGGTTGGGGCTGATGATGCTACCAGTGAGAAAGGCGAGCTGCTTAGCAACAATTCGTTCAAACATCTTAGATATATTGCTAAGCTTAGCAATTGGCCTGTAACACAGGTACACAGCCAAAAATTTCCACGAACCATTTCAAGTTTTCCATGATATTTGGGTGCTCCTGAGTAAAAGTCCCATACAAAATTATTTTCCATCACCTACAGGTTCCGCGGTATACCTAAAAATACAAAAAACCGATGTTTGCCGACATTTTGAATTACGTGGCCTATATAATTGGACTTACCTTTATTATTTTTGGTAGGACCTACTCTCAATACATCACGGCACTACTAAAAAATAGTCCCAATCGTGAACCATTGCCCATGTCTTTGGAATTCGACGCCAAAGTTGAAACTCCCAAAATTTTCAACATTTTTGTGATGAAAAAACAATTCTGAGAATTAAATCTTATATGGAACTAATTTTAAATATTCATTGAATCTATCGTTCATTGTATTCTTTAATTTCGGTTTAAAGCGTTTTCATGAGGACATTTTATTGGATTTATTAAACGAATAAAACCGCTTTTTTGGTTTGATTATCTACTACTATTTTCTGTCAAAATTCAAATAAGTCAAGGCAACCTATAGAATGCGAGTAAAAAATCTAAATTTATATTATATATAAAAAGATACATATTTACTCGCATTCTATAGGTTGCCTTGACTTATTTGAAATTTGACAGCAAATAGGAGTAGATAATAAAACCAAAAAAGCGGTTTTATTCGTTTAATAAATCCAATAAAATGTCCTCATGAAAACGCTTTAAACCGAAATTAAAGAATACAATGAACAATAGATTCAATGAATATTTAAAATTAGTTCCATATAAGATTTAATTCTCAGAATTGTTTTTACATCACAGAAATGTTGAAAATTTTGGGAGTTTCAACTTTGGCGTCGAATTCCAAAGACATGGGCAATGGTCCACGATTGGGACTATTTTTTAGTAGTGCCGTGATGTATTGAGAGTAGGTCCTACCGAAAATAATAAAGGTAAGTCCAATTATATAGGCCACGTAATTCAAAATGTCGGCAAACATCGGTTTTTTGTATTTTTAGGTATACCGCGGAACCTGTAGGTGATGGAAAATAATTTTGTATGGGACTTTTACTCAGGAGCACCCAAATATCATGGAAAACTTGAAATGGTTCGTGGAAATTTCACAAAGTTTAATTTTGTGTTCCTGTGTAATTGGAGATGATATTTTTCCCACCGGACTTAAAAATGGGAGTAACTGTAGCCAATTTCTATCTCTGAGTGAAAACACCGCTGGAGAGGGATTTGTTGAAGATTATTATAAGTGACTTTGAAAGAACGCCAATACAACTTTTTAATATAAAAGGTGAGAGACCATCGCAGTCTAATTTTTCAGTCATTAAGGCTCTCTAAAGCGAGTTGGCAGTCGGACTCAGTGACATATAAGCTCCCAATATTGGAGCTTGGGCAATGGAACGAAGCGTGAAATCATCATTCCATGAAGATAATGGCTCGAAATTCGAAGCAAAGTATTTGGCAAACAGATTTGCCACTTCGATATCGGAGGATGCTGAACGAAGCGTGAAATCATCATTCCATGAAGATAATGGCTCGAAATTCGAAGCAAAGTATTTGGCAAACAGATTTGCCACTTCGATATCGGAGGATGCTGAAGAGTTATCTAAAGACATGTGGGAAGGGATGTATGATGTTGTTTTCTTCGAATTAACAAAGTGCCAGAAAGATTTAGGATTATTAATTAGTCTAATTTCTACATCTGCTATGTATTGGTTGTACAAGAACTTGTTTAAAAACTCGAATTCGCGCTTATGCTGTTTATATCTATCGAAGTCTGCAGAATTACCATTTTCAGTGTATAGCTTATAAAATTTATTTCTGAGATTCTTGTATTTTTTAAGCCCATGCGTATACCATGGTAATTTATACGAACAAAAGAGCCTTTTTTTTTGCATATTTTTTAATGATAGCTGAAATAGTTATTAAAAAGTTATCATAGCAAGTGTCCAAATTATCATGCGAAAGGACCTCAACCCAATTAACATGCTTGATTTCATTTCGAATTAAATTTAAATTGTTCATATTAATGTACAATGAATATGTGCTTGGCGGAAATATATAAGTAAATAATGAAATCAGTAAGGGCTGGTGGTGGGCATCGCACTCAGAAATAGGATTACTACTGCAAACTAGATTTAAGTTCAGATCTTGACTTACAAAAATTAGATCTAGAAGTTTATGTAATTTATTAAATACGTGATTTATCTGGACCAGACCGAGACTGAAAAGCTCATCTATGACCAAGATTTCCTGAGGCAGATGCAGATTACTGGGAATCATTGATGGTGAGTTCATTCCATGCACCCACACCAGCGAGGAAAGATTAAAGTCGCCGAAAACACAGATAGACTGCGAATCCTCAAGATCTTGACTAATACGGGCGATGATATCCACATGAGCCTTATATAGTTCGAAACTGCTGCATGGGGGAATATATGATACCACCAGAAGAATAGTTTCCACGGGTCCGGCGAGAGACACACAAAGTTGATCAAGAAAGGAGTCATCATTCCAAAGCCGGATTGGTCGTTGGTTTACTTGTTGCTTTAGCTGCGTTGCAGAAATTGCAGCATTGCTATTTGTTGGTGCGTGTTCCATCGAAGCCGGTGGTGGTGGGGCTTGGCATTGATAGCACCAAGATGTAGGAGTTGGAGTGTGTAGGGCGGGTGAGCAAGAGTGCGCTCTCTTGCTATCGGTGGTCAGTAGAGCCGGGTTGGGCTTGATAGACGTTATTTCTGCTTCAATATCACGAGTTGAGAATTACGTGAAAGAACAGTTTCTTTGGTTTACAGAGCTTCTATGCTCATTCTTTTGATCGCCGCTCATTATTTTGAGCTTGTTACGCGTGGCACCATATAAATGAACTTTGCAACTCAAAAACACGTCTCACGCACTAGTGTCAGTATATCATACGTACTGTAGGGCTTGGCCTAAATATCAGTACGTAGTTTAGAGTTTCCACCATGAAAAAAAACTTCGAGAATAAAAACCGCGTAGCGGTCGTCCGTAGGCATGTCTGCATTGTCGAATATGAAAACAAAACAGTTTGGCATAAAATATTTAAACTTAATTCGGGGAAAATAAATATACACAATTTAAAACTACAGAAGTCCGACTCGCTCAACTCCAAACTATTTAGGGAGTATAAAAGAGCCTTAACCCTAGACGGTCATGCTTATTTTTCCTACATTGAGGCTATGATTCGTCGAATCGACGACGCCAATTTTAAAATAAGTATAATTGTTAAAAAACAAACAATATTGTAAAAACACGAAAGGAAGCTAACTTCGGCACGCCGAAGTTTGTATACCCTGCAGATTGGTTTTCATATTGATATCATAAATTATAATGCCGAAAACAGACACTAAACAGAGTTTCATAACATTTTACCTATACTTATTATGTTTACAGTTTGACAGTTACTGTTATACATTCCCAGCTATACATTTTCCCTACATCTACGGATCGCTTCAATGGCAGCTTTATGATATAGTTGTCCAATTTTCATAATATTGTTACCAAAATTCTGAAATAATACTAAAAGCTCATGTCTCAAAGTAAATGAAAATACGTTGAAAAACAACGAAGTTATAATTTTTTCTATTACTTTCCCTATCGTTCCTATAACAGCTATAAGATATACAGGCCTGCTCCGGTAATCGTAAAATATTTTCGATTTCGTTTTGGGCAAAAACGAACCGTTTTCGTTTTTAGCTGCTCCGGTTTTCGGCAAATTTCTGCTATCGGAATGTTTCGTTTTCTCATCGTTTCTCACTGCTCAAGCAGCTAACTTGTATTTTTGGTAATACGCAAACAACGTAAAGTACTGCCTATTATATTTACTATTGCCCTTTTTCTAAGCCAGAAAAATGCAAAATTGGTAGATTTAAGCAAATCTATGCACCTAAGATGCTGCCACACTTTTCACAGTTTTAATTCCGGTGGTCTCAATAAATTATGTGGTTAATTTGGACCATTTAAGTAATTACATTAAATAGCATTAATTATAAACAACCATTTTGGCGGTCCTTTAAAGTTATTAATGTATTCATTTATATTTTATAAATATTTTTAACTGGCTGTTTCGTTCCACCAACAATATGGCAACCTTGGCGATATCTTTTTGCGGTGAACTTATCGACCTATCGCCAAAACGAGAAAACTGGTTGAACACGGCAAAAATTTTGTTGTCAAATCTGAGGTGGGGTCAGAAATACATTTTTTATAAAATAACAACGTGCCAGAATGATCTTGTGGTGGTGTGGAATAAACATCAATAGACCACTGAGTAAACTATTTTTTTCCTTTTGTAAATAAGATCTGATTTCATATAAAAAAAACCATTTACTTTTGATTCCGGCCAGAAAAAGGTGCCGGTTTTTCAAATCGAAAAAATCTTTCGTTTTCGATTACCGGAGCACCAATTTCTCGTTTTCAAAAACGAAAACGAAAAAATCTTGCCGTTTTCGATTACCGGAGCAGGCCTGATAGTCATCCGATTTTCATAAAATTTATACCAAAATTCTGAAATAATACCAGAAGCTCATGTACCAAAGTAGATTAAAATACGTTGAAAAACAACGAAGTTATAATTTTTTTTCGATTAATTTCCTGATCGTTCCTATGGCAGCTATAAGATATAGTGGTCCGATTTTCATAAAATTTTTAACAAAATTCTGGAATAATATAAATTGGCTATATCTCAAAAATAATGGAATAATATTGAAAAACAGCCAAGTTATAATTTTTTTTCTAAAAATTTATCGAACATTTGTATGGCAGCTATATGATATAGTCGTCCGATCCGGCCCTTTCCGACATATATAGCAGTAAGAGTATATAGAAGACTATATGCAAGTTTCATTCAGATAACTTTAAAACTGAGGGACTAGTTTGCGTAGAAACGGACAGACGGACGGACAGACGAACGGACAGACGGACAGACGGACATGTCTAGATCGACTCGGCTGTTGATGCTGATCAAGAATATATATATAGAATATATATATTGCAAACTTCTTACTGAAATTATAATACCCTGCAAGGGTATAAAAAAACAGCGTTTAATTCATAAATATAACAGTTCAAAATTATAAACAATAATTTATTCTCACATTATTAATATACTTAAAAACAAAAAATTAAAAACAACATTTTTTTCATTTTTCGATCATATGTGATTTTGCCTCGTCGAATTGACGAAGGATGACCGTCTAGGGTTAAAAGCTATAAGATACAAATCGACAGATAAGCGTCCTTATGCTGAAGTAAGAGTCTTGGACCGACCGCGCGAATCTTTGCAAAGACACATGTCAGTGATCGCGCCGCTCATTAAGCCAACAAGCAAGACACCATCGGATACGCGCCGCGCCGAGACCCAAGAGTCGACAGTTAAGTACACGCACCGATACCTACGGCGAATCGCCAGGCGACGCCACACGCCCAGCGGCACGTGGGCTTAAACTCAGCTGATTTCGATCTGTATCCTAGTGTTGCGTAACGCCAGGGGAGTGAGCCGCGCTTAACAGCACAACATCTCCAGTGTTGGTAAACACGCGTGGTTAAGCTTTTCCCGCCGATTGAGTTTTCAAAACGCTGGCACAGATATTTATTTATTTAATTAAATAAATATAGTATTATACCCTGAAGCCGTGCTCGGCTGCGCAGTTGGCAGGTGGGAAAGGTCACGGAGCCGACCAAAGTCCGATCCCCCGCGTAAAGCGGTGTCCCATACAAGGGACGTCGGGGACCGAGAAGGGGCGGTATAACCCCCGTCGTAGCGCCAGGGGGAAATCTCTGGCCAGCGTGGGAGCCCTGCGTGGACCGACAGGCCGGCCATGGAGGAGGACATAAACCCCTTTGTGGGCGGTTCCGATCTAGCGAGGTCGCCCCAGCGGGAAGGGGACGAAGCAGTGGCCTTCAAGAAGAGCAGCAAGCTCTCCCGAACGCCCACTGAGCTGGAAACCATGGAGGATGGGCGGAGCCCCGGGCCAGGCTCTACGCCGCCTCCCAAGAGGACACGGGATCCTGCGAGCCCGACCAGCTCGCAGAGATCCACGCCTGCCAAGAAGAGCAAGGCATCAGAGGAGGCAGCCAGTCTGCAGGATCTCCAAGAATTGGGGAAACGGCTGCAGGAGGTTTCCACGAAAATGATGGACAAGACGACGCGTCACATCACTGTCTCAACAAGGGAACTGTTTGCCAAAATGAAGGCACTGCACGCAAATATCCTTGCGGCAAGCAGAGCGGCAGCTGCGGGCGTCAACGAAAGGCAGGAGAGCGAGGCCGGGAACAGCCGGTGCCCAAAATGCGCCCAGTGCATACTCTGCGTCGACAAGGAGCAGCAGACTCCGACAGTATGGATGAAGGATGCTACTGCCCAAACAGAGCCCTGGCGAAGGCTGAGCCAGCCAAATTGGCCGGAACTACCAGCAACTGCGACCGCCCCTACACCAACTGGCGCAGCGCAGCAGGGAATCGCGAAAGGTCCCAAAAAGCCCCGGAAAAAGCTTCAAGGAGCCCAGCCAGAGCCCGCGGAGGCCCACGTTGCCGCCCGGACCCCCGAGAACCCTGGAAAACCCGCTGGTGAATGGGAGGTAGTTGCCAAGAAGCCGAGGGCAGCGCGCCGTAGACGTCCTGACGCTGTCATCGTGCAGGCAACCGGCAAGTCCTACAGCGAGGTGCTAGCCATGGTGACCAGGAGGGGCGACAAGCAGTTGTCGGCCCTGGGTGCCTGTGTCTCCAAGGTCCGTCGCACTAACAACGGCAACCTGCTCCTGGAGGTGGCCAGAGGGAGCTTGGAGAGCGCCGAGACCATGAAGGAGAGCATCGAGAGGGTACTCGGTGACTCCGCGACTGTCCGTGCGTCGACGGAGAGCACGAAAGTGCTGGTCTTGGAGATCCGAAACATCGACTCCATCACCTCGAAGGATGAGGTCTGTGCCGCCATCGCCGGCCAATTCAACTTCGAAGTAGGACGCGTGAGAGTCCGGAGCATGCGCCGCGGCCACTCAGAGACGCAGCTGGCGGTGGTCAGCCTGCCCATCCCATTGGGCAAGGCAGTTTTGCAGCGCGGCGAGGTGCGCATCGGATGGTCGATGTGTAGGATTCGGGAAAGATCCGGTCCACCGAGGTGCTTCAGATGCCTGGAAACCGGGCACATTGCGATCCACTGCAAGAACCCGGTGGATAGGAGCGCCTGCTGCATCAAATGTGGAGAGTCGGGCCACAAAGCAGCCATATGCGCCAACGAGCCCTCTTGTTTCCTCTGCAAGGCGGCCGGTAGCAAGGACACAAGGCACCAGGCAGGCGGCAGTGGCTGCCCAGCTGCTGGCGGAGGGGATGGGAACAAACCAACCAAATGCAGCTAATTCAGTTAAACCTGAATCACTGCAGGGCCGCGCAGGATCTTCTGACGCAGACAGTGCGCGAACGCGGCTCAGCTACTATCCTTAGCGAGCCATACAGGATAGGAAACAGCCGAGACTGGGCCACGGACCGTACTGGCAAAGCGGCCCTGTGGCTATGCGGAGTGGGTGCGCAGCAGATGTGCGACATCAAGGCGGCTGACGGCTTCGTCAGAGCAAACGTTGGCGGCACGTGGCTATACAGCTGCTACCTGGCGCCCAGCCTTTCGATGGAGTCCTTCGGTCGTATCCTGGATGAATTGAGCATCGACCTCCGGGGACATAGCAACGTGGTGGTCGGTGGCGACTTTAACGCCTGGGCTATCGAATGGGGATCCTCCCGGACAAACGCAAGAGGCCGCGCGGTGCTGGAAACCTTTGCCTCGCTGGACGTCGTCCTCTTGAACGAAGGCTCCCGGCAGACCTTCAGCAGGGCAGGCGCGGGATCGGTCATCGATCTCACCTTCGTTAGCAGTGCACTGGCCCGCCGCGCCCGTTGGACGATCGGGGAAGTCTACACTGCCAGCGACCATGAGGCCATCGAGTGCTCGCTAGGGATGGCCGGCCGACCCAGTGGCCCCCCACCTCTACCAAGAATGGCGTTCCGGCAGGACACCTTCAGACCCCGGGCCTTTGCAAGCGCCCTTTAGGGATTCGCAGTGGACGAAGCTGATGGAGCCGACGTGATGGCAAACAAGCTGGCCGACGCCGTGGAAGACGCCTGCGATCGGAGCATGCTCCAGAGGAGGTCGTTCCGAGGAAACCACCGCCCGGTTTTCTGGTGGAGAAGGTTGCTTCAGAGAGCAAGAGGAAGCCCGCTCCTTATGGAATGTAGCGTGCGATACAAAGCGGCGAGGAAGGCGCTAAAGATCGCTATCAGGGACAGCAAGCGGGAAAGCTTCCTTAAGCTGTGTGATGCCGCCGAGGAGGATCCATGGGGTGGCGCGTACAAGATGACGGTGAAGAAGCTTAACGCGGGGGGAAACGCCCCATCCGACCCGGAGGCACTAGAGGAGATCGTCAGAGCCAGGTGAGTTCCGCAGCGTCACGGAAGCCGAGGTACTGCAGGCCGGCAGGAACTTAAAACCCAAGAAGGCGCCGGGACCCGACGGGATTCCAAGCAGAGCGACAAAGCTGGCTCTAGCGTTGCTGCCGGAGCAAGTGGCCGAGCTTTTTAACAAATGCCTCCAGGAAGGCACGTTCCCCGTGAGGTGGAAACGGCAACGGCTGTTATTGCTGGCCAAGCCAGGCAAGCCGCCAGGAGAGGCTTCCTCCTACAGGCCCATCTGCCTGCTGGACATAATAGGCAAAGTCTTCGAGAGGGTGATCGCAACCAGGATGACAGAAGCTGTCGAAGCAGCGGGCGGCCTATCCACTGAGCAATACGGCTTCAGGAAGGGAAGGTCGACCATGGATGCCATCACGAAGGTGGTCAAGACAGCTAGGGAAGCCATCTCTGGTTCCAGGTGGAAAGGAGGAACGAAATCCTACTGTCTAGTGGTAACCCTGGACATTAGCAACGCGTTCAACACGGCTGACTGGGGGCGGACACTGGAGTCCCTGAGGTTGTTCAACATCCCTAGCTACCTGCTGAATGTAGCGCTAAGCTACTTTAGCAACAGAGTGCTCACGACGGACACATGCCTGGGTTCCAGAGTATACAAAGTCTCAGCCGGAGTCCCGCAGGGCTCCGTTTTGGGACCCCTGCTCTGGAACGCCATGTACGATGGAGTTCTGAGACTCCCAATGCCAGAGGGCAACAGTCTGGTTGGTTTTGCCGACGACGTCGCCATAGTGGTGGTAGCCAAGGAGATAGCTACGGTGGAGGCTCACGCTGACGCAGCGGTGCAGGCTGTAGAGTTGTGGCTAGCGAACGCAGGGTTACAGCTGGCGGCCCACAAGACGGAGGCGGTGCTTGTCTCAAGTCGAAAAGCGGTGGAGACAGCTAGCGTGAGGGTCGGTGGAACCACGATACGGTCCCAGCGGGCAATCCGGTACCTCGGCGTTCTTCTAGACACGCGCCTGTGCTTCAAGGAGCACCTGGAATTTGTGCACAAGAAGGCCAGCGGAACCGCAGGAGCTTTATCCAGGATGCTGCTAAACTCTAGAGGGCCGAAGCAAGTAACGCGGAAGCTGCTCACGACGGTGGTGACGTCGCAGATGCTGTATGCAGCGCCAGTGTGGGCGGAAGCCGCTAAGGTGAAGAGCTATGTGCGAGGGGTGGAGGCAACCTATAGGCTGTGCGCCGTCAGAATCGCGTGCGCCTTCCGAACCATTTCGGAACGCGGCGCTGGTTATCGCCGGACAAGTCCCGCTGACGGAGCTCGTTCGGGAGAGGGCGGAGATCTACGCAGCCGCGCAGGTCACGGAAGCACCCCAGCAGACCAGAGCAGAGTCGAAGACTACCGCCAGAAGGAGAAGCCTCGAGAACTGGCAGAATCGCTGGGACTCATCGCAAAAAGGACGCTGGACGCACACGCTCATCCCCAACATTACGAGCTGGGTAGAGAGGTCGCATGGGCAGGTAGATTTCTACCTCACCCAGGTGATCAGCGGTCATGGCTGCTTCCGCAGCTACCTAAAGCGGTTCGGCCATGAGATGGAGGACTGGTGCCTAGTGTGCGGCTCCGGCGTCATCGAGGACGCGCGACACGTGCTGTTCGAGTGCCACCGGTTTGACCACGAGCGTCAGGAGTTGGAGGCGGTAGCAGGGTCCAGTATCGTGGCAGAGACACTGGTGCCGATGATGCTGGCAGACCAGCGTGTGTGGGAGGCTACAGCGACATTCGCCGCGGACGTCATGAAGTCTCTCAGGGAGCAGGAGCGAAGGCGAAAGGAGCAGACAGAGTAGGGGTCACAGCGCCCGCGAAGCAATGCCAGGCGGCGGTACCGCTGGGCTTCCGATTCGTATTCTTTCTGTTAATTGTTAAGCCATCCATGTTATGTGTAGTGTATGTATATAGTGTAGAGCAATAAATATAACGAATATAACGTGGGCTTAAGCGTATGTTAACGTTTCCAAATCTGTAAGGCAGTAGTAGGACGAATACGTAAGAAACAATAAAACCAACACTCCTGGCAAACTAATTCACAATTTGTATTATAATTTATAATGTTTATAATTTTCCCCTTTTCCCTGCCGCGCAGACTCCGCGAATATTGCGTTTCGGTACATCCATCAGCACAAATTTGCTGTAGTCGAGCCTTCTTTCTCCTCCACGCGTCCCCTCCCTGCTCCCGCAGCCGCAGTGACACGCCCGCATTGGTTTTCCATGCCCAGCGAGCCGCCACGGCTGAGAGTGCATCCCCTCTCCTGACCAACCCTCGAGCGAAGGCTTCGCGACCAGCCGGAGTACCATTAATTAGCCTCCGCGACCAGCCGGAGTGACCGTGAGCTAGCCTCCGCGACCAGTCGGAGTACCCTTAGTTAGCCTCCGCGACCAAACAGAATGGCCCCTGAGTTAGCATCCGGGCCCAACCGGAGTCTACCCATAGCTAGGTGACGCATCCCGGCCCCCCCATTTCATACATCTCGGTCCCTTCGGGATATTCTGGGAAAGATATAGCGGCAAGCAGAGCGTCTGCCAAGCCAGATTCTGGGTCATCCGGTCGAACCAACCAGCCCTTAACAATAAAGTTAGGTGCGCGTAAATTCGAGTCCCGGGTCCAACGTTCCGATTATAACAATTTTCTACTGTCACTCCAGCAGGAGAGCACGTTGGTGGACTGCTGACCTCTGCGCTGCACGGCGTGAAGTTCGGAGACTTCGCCGCCGACTCCAGGATGCCCGGCGTCGTGATGACGATGCCACTGCGGTGCTGCCTCGGCCTCGGTGATTGTGCACGAGTGCTCCTCCGTAACTTTTTCCCAATTGCGGAGTCAGATGCAATGATTGCCATCGCGGAGGAAGTCCCACCGGCCCTCGAAACATTCGATGTTGATGCTTGTGTCGCCAGGTTGAAGAGCAGGCGCTCTCCCAGCTTAGACGGCATCAATGGCACAATCTGCAAGGCAGTCTGGCGCGCCATACCTCAGCACCTAGCATCGTTGCTTTCCCGTTGCATCCAATCGGGATACTTTCCCAGCGAGTGGAAGTGTCCACGAGTAGTGGCGCTACTCAAGGGACGAGCCCTTCTCGTACAGGGGAATTGCTTGCTGCCAGTTTTTGGTAAGGTGCTCGAGGCAATCATGGTGAATCGGGTGAGTGAAGTTCTTCCGGAAGGTTGCAGATGGCAGTTTGGATTTCGCCAAGGACGATGTGTGGAGGATGCTTGGAGACACGTGAAGAGCAGTGTTGTGGCCAGCCCGGCGCAATACGTGCTCGGCATTTTCGTGCACTTCAAAAGAGCATTCGACAACGTCGATTGGAGTGCTTCACTGCGCCGACTGGCCGACTTGGGATGCCGAGAAATGAGCCGAGATCCGAAGCAGTTCCGGTACTGTAAGTGTGCCGGTAACTAGAGGTTGTCCGCAGGGATAAAACAGCGGACAATTTATATGGGACCTGCTGATGGATGTACTGCTTCAGCGCCTCGAGCCGTATTGCCCTTTGAGTGCATACGCGGATGATCTGCTTCTTCTCGTCGAGGGAAATTCCCGAGCCGTTCTAAAAGAAAAATGAGCGCAACTAATGTCCATCGTTGAAACGTGGGGAGCGAAAATCGGCGTTGCCGTTTCCACCAATAATAATAATTCTGCGTAAAGGTACCTTGAGACGAGCGCCGACAATAAAGTTTGCTGGAGCAAACCTGCCGTATGTGCGCAGCTGGTATGGTATGTTACCGGGGCTTTTAGCCCAACATCCCTGCCGTGTGGTTAGCGGCGAAGAATGCTGCCACAGCCTTCCATTGCTTGTCGTAGGAGGCGACTAAAAGGGCAAAGGGTGCTCTATCCGGGCTTGTCGGAGCCAAAGGAGGGAGGCGCACCGAGCCTCTAATTTCGGTACCACGGGTTAAGCAGCTTTCCAAGGTGGCTCATTGAGGTAGGCCCCCTTGTGGGAGTATCGTGGTAGTTGTGGTTGCTGTGGTTGTACTCCCTTCAATTCGGAACACGCCACATAAAACAAGTACGGAGGGTTCCGATTCACACCTGTCACTCCCATCTAGTCTATATAAATTTCTTGTATAGGTTCCCTGGCCACGACTGGGATCTATGCCGGCCAGAGAGACTCGTTACAGGAGGCGCCCGCGACCGCGTCAAGCGACAACCGCGTCGATCAGTAGCCGCGTCCGAGATCCCACGAGCTCACTCGCACTCCCGTACAGTTAACGCGAACGAGTGCTAGTGCAAAAGAAACAATAAACTCCAACAAAGTGCCTTAGCGGACACGCCAGCTAGATACGACGACTGTACAAGAAGACAACCCTACAGAACTAAGTGAAGCCATGGATCCCGACCAGAAAAATGCCGGTGAGTTCGTTCCACGTTTAATTAAAAATCCTGGGGTCTCTTCGCGGTGGATTTACTCACGCCTAAAGGCCGAATTACAAGCCTTCGCTGAGGAATTTGGGTTCTCTCCCGACGGGGTCGTTGACGACTTATAGCGGAACTTCGTCACCCTTATCAAAGAATTCGATCAAAACCAAGAGGCCCCGATATACCACTCGGGGCCCGAGCCCTGTGCCTCCAGGAGAAGAGAGGCCGGGACCCAGTGGTCTCTCAAGAAGTCAAAACGCCGTAGCAAACTCCGGAGACGCCTCATTGGGACGCCCACGTACTGCCCCTGGTTCCACTATTACCACTGCTAGCTTCGTTGGTACCACACCGAGTTTCACTATCACCACCCCGAGTTTCGCCGTTGCTGCCCCTCCTCCTTCCACTACCCCTGAGTGTGCGAATCCGGAGTCGCGAGCAACTGGAAAAGGAAACTTTTAAAGATTTCATGTTAGACCTTCGCGTTCTCATGGGTCAGGCGGGCTACAACGAGACCCAGGAGCTCGACCGACTGTACGAAAATATGGCACCCGAATACCAAATGTACATTCGGCGCAGCGAATTCCAGACCATTGGGGAGCTGGCCCAACTGGCAGCCGAATTTGAAGCCGTCAAGCCACGCAGCCTACGGCGCCCCATGCAATCCAGACGCCTTCGAGTAGCCCCTCCTACAACCCGCCTCCGCACAGTGGGGATAAAAAATTTTCCCCCGGACGCACCGGGTCAGGAGACGCTCCACGAACGCCATTCCAGCCACGACTACCCGTGCCCGTAAGAGTTAATCGGGTAACGGAACCAAACCGTCGAATCGACATACGGGATGCGTGCATTTCGGGGCATTTCAGCAGCGAATGCCGGAATCCTCAGCAGTATTTCTGCTGGGACTGCGGACGACGAGATGTCCGCACGGTAGAGTGCTGTCGTCAGCCCCAGCTTGGAAACGGGATGGGTCACCACGACCGGCGGAATCCGTTGGGGACCAATCCCGCGACGAACACTTTGTAAACGCACCGCTTAGAATCGAGAGAGGGAGGATCGCCTCGGAGGTCGCGATCGGGGGTCAACTACGCCTAGCCACCATCGACTCTAGCGCGTGCAAGAGCTTCATTAGCCAAGAAGTTGCCTATGTATAAGTTGGCCAACGACACCAGTTGCAGAAGATTCGCGCTCAAATCAACCTTGCCGATACTTCGAGAGTCGAGGTTCGACAACTCCTGCGCGCCGATATCACTCTCGCTCGAAATACCATCCAAGTTCCCCTCTTTGTCATGCCGGCTATGCTGAACCCCTTGATATTGGGAATGGACTTCCTGGCCGCGATTGGTGCGGGACAGCAAAATTCATCCTGTCAAGACGAAGACCGGAGGAGCACGGAACGAGGCCACCGTTGATGCAAGACGCGGCACACGGGCGACAAATGTCCCGACCCAACGAACCATCCGGCCGACGAGGATCAGCAGGACCCGAGCTGGTCAAAAGGACACCCCATGCCAGACAGGAAGAACACCGCCTGGGCATCGCAAAACACGACACAGAGCCACCGAACAACACAGAAGCACACGAGAATAACTACACTAGTACACACGGGAATACAAACGCAGAAGCACACGATAATAATTACACTAGTACACACGATGATACAAACGCCGAGACACACGAGGATACAAATGCCGAGACACACGAGGATACAAACGCCGAGACACACGACACACAGCAGAGGACTAACATAGGGACACCCGCGCGTAACCGCACAGAGACTCAGGGACCCGACGACAACGAACAAGACCCCCGCATCCAAGCGTTCCTACGCGAGCAGCTGGCCCAGTTCGAAGGGATAGCAGGAGTGGCCAACATCGCCGAGCATCGGATTACCATGCGAAACGATCGGCCAATCAAACAGCGCTATTACCCAAAGAACCAGGCCATGCAGAAGATTATCGACGAGCAAGTGGACGCCCTCCTCGACCAGAACTGCATCGAACCGTCGCGCAGTCCGCACAGCGCTCCCCTGGTCCTGATTAGAAAAAGGACTGGACAATGGCGTATGTGCGTGGATTATCGCCAGTTGAATGCCAAGTCGATCCCCGATGCGTATGCACTACCGCGCATCAATCACATACTAGAGCGATTGCGAAACGCGAGGTATATATCCACCATGGATCTACGCAACGGCTATTGGCAGATACCGATGGCAGCCTACAGCCTGGCCGTGGCCTATTTCAGTTGCGAGTCATGCCCTTTGGGCTACATTCGGCTCCATTCGGCTCGACACCTGGGACACCCTGCGTTGCGGCTGAGCATCGACCACGGATTCTCCAGGAATGTCACGACGCGCCCATCGCCGGCCATCTGGGCACATGAAAAACAATTCTGCGGATTTCCCAGAGATATTATTGGCCAGGAAGGTTCCGCGACAAACATCGATGTTGGAAGATTTTTTAGAAACATCGATTGTATCGAATAAACATCGATGTTTGTTCCAGCACTAGAGACTAGGCGCCAGGTAGCAGCTATAGATGCAGTAGCCGCCAACTTCCGCCCGCACGAATCCGTTTGCTGCCAGGATGTTGGACATACGCACTCGCCTGTCTCCGCAGAGCCAAAGGACCACCTTGCCAGAGCGGTCCTTGGCCCACTCTCCTCCCACGCTCGTCCTGTGTGCGCCGCTCTGTAGTGATTCAGGTTAAGCTGAATCAACTGCATACGGTCCTTGGAATGTCGGTACCGCCGGTTTTTGCTGCCAGGTCGAACGTTGGCCTCTCCGGAACTCGCTGGAGGGATCACTGGCTCCTTCTTGCGGGCAACTGCCTTGTGGCATGCTTCGCCGCACTTGATGCTCTTATCCACCAGGCTCTTACACCTAATGACGATGTGACCAAGCTCCAGGCATCTGAAGCAGCGGGGAGGGCCCTCGCGCTCCCGCACTCTGCACATGGTCCAGCCTATGCGGACTTTGCCGCGCCACCTGACCTCCTTCGTCATCGAGCATGGCAGGCTAAAGACCGCCGTTTTAGAATCACCGTACCCGGGGTGGAGGCTTCGTATCCTCACTGCTCCGTCGCTAAGCTGTTATTGCTCCGCGAGGGCGGAACGGATCTCCCTCTCCGCCGTGATCGCGTGAAGGTTGCGAATATCGAAGACGCAAACCTTCGACTCCTCCGTTAGGGCTCGCACTTCCGCAGCTTCGCCCAAGACCCTTGAGATGCTTTCCCTCATGGACTATGCGCTCTCCGCGCTCCCTCTGGCTACCTCAAGGAGAAGATATCCCCTAGCCGTCCGGCGCACGTTGGTGACAGCCCCTCCGAGATCGGTCAGCTGTCTGTCCTCCCTTCTCGTGACCAGGGCCAGGATCTCGCCAGGATCTTTCCACTGAAATGGTGTTGCTCAGCCTGGCCTCCAGTGTTGCTCGCTTACCGGCAAGTCTCGCACAGTTAATAACCGTGTGTTCTGCCGTCTCCTCCAGCTGTCCTTGGCAGTGCGTGCAGGTGTCGTCTTCCTCGTGGCCGAATCTCCACAAATAGCTCCGGAGTGTGGAGGGCCTCGAGGAGGGTCCTGCCTCTGGCATTGGTGAGGGAGCTGCCCCAGTCCACCGCCCAGGCGTTAAAGTCTCCGGCTATAAGGGACGGAGTGTGGCCCCTCGCGTCGTCCCCAAATTCCGCGAGCGACATGCTCGGTGCCAGGTAGACACTGTATATCCACCAGCCTGCCATCTTGGCACATACTAAGCCTCTCTCTGAGCGAACGTCAGCTATTCGCTTAGGTGTGTTGCCGCAAGACCTCAAGGCAGCTTTGCCAGAGCTGTGCACCGCCCAGTGTGGGCCAGGGCCTACCCTGTACGGCTCACTGATAGCGGCAACATCGACACCGCGTTCACGGACCGATTGCGACAGCAAATCGTTTGCTGCCGCGCAGTGGTTCAAATTCAGCTGAACCACTATCATGCCCTTTTTGATTTTGCTGCTCTACGCGACGTCACTAAGGGGCAGTGGCGGCTGCCCTCCTGGTGATTCGTGTCGCTACGGTTCGACTCCGCGCATTTGAAGCAGCGTGGACTGTTGTTGCAGGCGGCTATTAAATGGCCCTCCTGGCCACACCTAAAGCAGGAGCTGCTCCTGTCGGAGGTGCTGGTGCATCTGGCCGCTATGTGCCCTGGTTCCATGCAGCGGAAGCATCTGGGACGAGAATCTATCACCTTGATGCGACATCTCGTCCAGCCGATTTTCACCCTCCTCAGACTAGCTATGGAACCAGCCACAGTCTCTGCGACGGAGATCGTTGCCACCTGACCTCCACTTGCGAGGGAGAGGATGCTCTTGAAGGTAACGGAACCAGGTGGGAAGTTTGCCTGTGAGCTCTGCCGTAAGCTCCTCCCTGGATACCAGCTCGTCCAGGTCCCGGATAAGGAATGTAGTCCGGGGTGACACAGTGCGGATCGGCAATCCTCCGCCTAGCACACTCCCAATCTGCTCCTTCAGCGCGGAGAGCGAAGGTCCATAGGACTTTTTCAGCTCTATTAGGAGCTCGCCCTTTGCCGTTTTCCTGACTCTGGACACCTTGTCCCCAACTCCTGCCATTCTGGAGTCCTGGGTGCGCGTGACCCTGCTCAGAACCTCGCTGTTGGACATCTCCGCCGCGGGGGTTATGATGATCGCATCGTTTCTGCCCCTCTTTCGGTCCCTTTGGCGCATGGTCGCAGACCGCGCATTCGGTCCGGAATCGCTGTCATCACGCTTTTGCGCTCTGTGGGCGTTTTAGGTGGGGACCCTGAGTGGGAAGCGCGTGCTTGTGCGACCGACGGGGGCCGCACCAGGGTTACTGCTTGCGGGACGAGGACGACCTTTGGGGGAAGTCTGCGCTGATTTCTCCGTAGAGGGCCGGGCCCGAGTCATCAGTGGAGCAGTCTGGCTCCACTAATCTGCCACTGCGATGGCATCGCCAGCGGCCCTATCCTTACCCTCTAGCAGCGAAAACTTTTCCTGGAGCTCCTTCAGCCGCGCGAAGGCATTTTTCATGGCCGGGTTGATGCTTCGGACCAGCGATGGGCACGCCGTGGCTCAATTTGCTGACACTGCTCAAACAGTTATCTTTTTTCGGAGGCGCCAGCATGTCGCACAATTGCAGACGCACAAGTGCAGTGCTCGCGATCAGCGAACCGTGAAGATTTACAAAAACAACCACACTGACCTTTGACGCAGGTAGCGAGCACATCGCCACGGTCCCGAGTTTGCAACAACAAAACACAAGCGACCAAACTCGCACATCGTAACAAAAACAAGAACAATTTTAAAGGCTAACGTTGACTTCTGCACTAAAGAAAAAAGTTTGGATTTCTTTTGCAGTCGTTTTTCTTAGGCGGACATAAATGCACGCAAAAATGGCCGAAGATATTGATCTACTAAAAAAGTTTTTGTCAGTGTATTTTCTCGGCTCGCACATTCTGTGTGTCGCGTGGGTGCGACGGTTCACAAAGCTGGGGGTTGTTGTTGTTTTTTTTTTTTTCAGCGAGCTGCTGCTCAAACCGTTAGATCTCGTGCCCATCGCTGCTTCGGACCTTCTGCTCGTTAACCTTGTCTAACAAGTCGTCCAGGATCAAACCCATCTCCTTAATCTGTGGTTTAGGCGCCTTGATCTTCTTTCATGGGTGGGCCGTTACGGGGGCTCTAGGGGAGTCCATTACTCTCTTTGAGGGTGGGGTCGACGAGTTCGACTCCCGACTCTCTCAGGCCGCCGCTAGGTGGGGTCCGCTGCAACTTGGACCGCCTTTGAAAGGCTCCCACATCAATTGCATCTTCACTTGTCGCTGTTGCTAGCGCACCGGCCAAGTGGGCCGCCGGAGCTGCAGTGTGGGTTGGAATGTTGGTTAGGGCCTCCAGAATCCGTGCCCTTGCCGCGAGATCAACCGCGGGTGAATTTCCACATTTGTGGCTGCCACCTGGAGTAATAGTGTTGTTACTCGATATTCCTTTTTTGTGCATTTTTTGCCCAATGCGGGGCTGCATTTTATACCTTCTGCCAAGTGGGTAAAAAACTGCCGGCCACTATGGCACAGACGCAGACCAAGTAGCCGCCCAATGTGGGTCAGACGCTACCTGGGTTTAGGTTAGTATGCAGCTGATACCTGCTGCCAGGCTAGTTCCACTGCCGGCCACTATTTCCCTCCGACTTCTTGATGTTGGGGAATATACCGCCCCGCCTCGGTCGCCAGACCCCTTTTTTTGGGTGTACCGCCAGGGCGGAGGGGATGGCAGTCGGTCAGATCCGTGACCTTTTCCACCATTTGGCAACGTGAGCAAACCTCAATTCGGACGGAACATAGCCAAATTCCGACTCCTTGCCAAGGACTTCGGGCAGCAGCCCGGGAATGTATGCTACGAATTTCCGCATCGATCGTTAGCTTAAGCAGCTTCTGTCACGTATCAGGGTTTTTACCCCGTAGGTGACGCTAATGTGCACATGTAGAGTGCCGCGGCGCTGCAGTGCTGACACACAGCTGCATTGCGCTCGCTTCACTACACTGCTCGCCAGCTGATCGAGCAATCAGCTGGCGTGACCGACACAAATATGTGGGGGCATCCACGTTCGACCCACAAAGAGAGTGCGGCATCGAAAGAGAAGAAAAGAAAAGGTTTCGGAAGAAAAGATCCCCTCTTACCCCTGGCCATCGCCCATCTCACCGGAACATTGGGGCACAGAAGTGCCCTCCGCAGGCCGTAGGAGTCGTGCCTCGACAGGTAAGTCTGGAGACTACCCTCACACTGCATCCTACGTACTGCTACCACTTGTTTCCCCAAGGGGCACTGCCACAGCACGAGTCTATGTCGGAGCACCCACGCGGGCGTCCGTTCACCTTGACTTCACACACAATTTCGGTGTGTGTGTGGGTTTTTTTATATACGTTTATTATTTATTAACTACACTTAACAAATACTATACAACAAACTAGGCATTGACGGGGCCAAGGGCCCGCATTGTGCGGTACGGCCGCAAAGCAATGCTTCGCACAATGGAAGGCCGCTCAGCCAGTCCGCTCGTTTCGTACTCTCTCCAGCGACCTGAGGGATTTCATCAGCTTAGCTGAGAATTCCGCCACCGCATCCCACGTCCTTTGATCCGACAGCATCAACGGCACCAGCGTGTCCACCCTGATCGCTGACCCCGCTACCGCCTCCAGCTCGTCCCTCTCTTCGTCGAATCGGCGGCATTCGAAGAAGACGTGTCCCGCATCCTCGATTATCCCGGATCCGCACTCCGGGCATCCATCCTCCGTGTCGTGGCCGACCTTTTCAAATAGCTGCGGAAGCAGCCATGCCCGCTCAGCACCTGGGTTAGGTAAAAGTCTACCTCCCCGTGCTTCCGCTCCATCCAGGCCTCGATGTTGGGGATGAGCCTATGCGTCCATCGTCCCTTGGGCGAGGCATCCCACCTGGCCTGCCAGCTCCCATAGCTCCTTGCCCTGGCCGCGCTTTTCAGCTCGGCAGTCGTGGCTCTTTCGGGTCCTTGTTGGCTGTGCAACGCAGCGCGAATGTCCGACTTCTCGCGGACCAACTCCTTCTGTGGGACTAGGCCGGCTAGCACCAGTACCGCATCGTCCGAAATCGTACGAAGGGCGCTCGCCACTCGGATGGCACAGAGTCTATATGTTGACTCGACTCCCCGCATGAAGGACTTCTTCTTCGCCGCCTCAGCCCACACCGGCGCCGCATAGAGCAGTTGGGAGGTGACAACGCTTACCAGCAGCCTTCTGGCGTTCGGCTTGGGTCCTCGTGTATTTAGCAACATCCGCCCGAGTGCTCCTGCTGTCCCACTGGCCTTCTTCTGGGCGTACTGAAGATGCTCCTTGAAGCAAAGCCTGGTGTCTAGGAGAACTTCAAGGTACTTCACAGCCCTCTGCGACTCGATCACGGCTCCGCCAACCTGGATCTCGGTCGTTTCCACCTTTTTCCGGCTCGAAATAAGGACCGCCTCCGTCTTGTGCGCCGCTAGCTCCAGACCAGCGCTCGAGAGCCACGATTCGATCGCCTTGATCGCAGCATCCGCCTTAATCTCTGCAGCCGTGCGCTCCTTCGCAACTACCACCACCGCTACGTCGTCGGCGAAGCCTACGATAGTGGTGTCGCTGGGCATCGGGAGTCGTAGAACCCCATCATACATGGTATTCCAGAGCAGGGGTCCCAACCCGGAGCCCTGAGGGACTCCGGCTGAGACTTCGTATACTCTGAAACCCACATCCGTGTCCACAATGAGCACCCTCTGGCTGAAATAGCTCCTAGCTATCTCCAGTAGGTACCCTGGGATGTTCAGCGCAGCGAGGGACTCCAGCGTCCGGTTCCAGTCGGCAGTGTTGAAGGCGATCCATACGTCCAGCGTGACTACTAAGCCGTTTCCGCTATCTCCTACACCATATCGATCGCGTCCAGCGTTGACCTCCCCTTTCTAAAGCCAAACTGGCTAGGAGAGAGGCCCCCTGCCCTCTCGATGGCGGCATTCAGCCTTGCTGCTATCACCTTCTCAAACACCTTGCCAGTGGTGTCGGTAAGGCAGATAGGCCTGTAGGAGGATGGCTCCCCAGGCGGTTTGCCTGGCTTAGCCAGCAGCAGGAGCTTTTGCCTCTTCCATCTCTCCGGAAATGTACCCTCCTGGAGGCATCTGGCGTATAGGGTGGCGAGCTCCTTTGGGTGAAGCGCGATAGCCAGCTTCAGGGCCCTGTTAGGTACTGCGTCCGGCCCAGGCGCCTTTTTGGTGCGAACGCTCCTTCCCGTCCGGATCACCTCGTCCTCGGAGACCTCACAGTCGACGTTGGGGTGGCGCTCCGCACTGGGCTGCGTCATCACCACCGGGGCTCCCCTCGGGAACAGTGCCTGCACTATGGAGTCCAGGGCTTCCGGGTCCGAAGGAGCCGTGCTGCCTGCTTTCAGCCCTTTGACCACCAATCTGTAGGCACCGCCCCAGGGGTCGTTTTCCGCCTCGTCGCAGAGCCGCAGAAAGCACTCTCTCTTTGCTTCCCTTATGGCCAATTTTAGGGCCCTCCTGGCCGACTTGTAGACTTCGCAGCACTCGACCAGTCGAGAGGAGCCACGTGCCCGGGTCATTTGCCTCCGAGCATGGAGCCACTTTGACCGGAGATCGGCTATCTCGTCGCTCCACCAGAATGTTGGCCTTTGATTCCTCCGACATGTCCCTCTCAGCCGCATTCTCTGGTCGCAGGCGTGCTCCAGGGCTGCTGCGATCTGGTTTGCAGCCTCGTTGGCTTCACCCAGCGCCTCGGCTGACATGCCGTCCAGCGCGTTGGCGAATGCCTGGGTGCGCAGCGTGTCCAGCCGGTAGGCTTTCCTGGGCCGCAGCAGTGTGCGGGTGGTCCCCTCCGGCGCACCCACGGTGCATAGGATCGCCTCGTGGTTGCTCCCGGTGTAAGCGTCGCTGACCCACCAGCTGGCGTCATGGGAAATTGCGCTGCTCACAAAGGTCAGGTCGATTATTGAGGCGGCTCCTGCTCTGGCAAACGTGTGCCTCATCCCGTCGTTAAGGAGGACTACGTCCGTCGAGGCAAATGCCTCCAGCACCGCGCGTCCCCTGGCGTTAGTGGAGACGGATCCCCACTCGAGGGCCCAGGCGTTGAAATCGCCTCCGACTACAACCTTGGCCCTGCCACGCATGTCGCTGCATAGGTTGTCCAGGATCCTGCTGAATGCATCCAGCGGGAGACTGGGGGACAAGTAGTAGCTGTAAATGCAAAAGCCGCTGACTTCCGCCCGCATCGGTCGGCTGAAAGGATGTTGGACATCCGCCGCTGTCCGTCGCCACAGAGCCAAAGGGCCGCCTTGCCGGAGCGGTCCTTCGCCCATGCTCCTCCCTCCCTCGCCTTGTATGGTTCGCTAAGTATAGCGACGTCCGCCGCTACCTCGCTCACCGTCTGCAGAAGCAGATCCTGCGCCGCTCTGCAGTGATTCAAATTAATTTGGATCAACTGCATGCAGGCATATGGTTCCCTTTCCCTCTGTTCGAGGCTGGGCAGCCCATGCCGCCTGCCTGGTACCTCGTCTCCTTGCTACCAGCCGCCTTGCACAGGAAACATGATGGCTCCTTGGAGCAATCGGCTGCCTTGTGACCCGACTCTCTGCATTTGATGCAACAGGCACTCCTATCCACCGGGTTCTTGCAATGAATCGCAATGTGCCCGGTTTCCAGGCACCTGAAGCACCTCGGTGGGCCGGACCGTTCACGGATCCTACATGTTGACCATCCGATTCGCACTTCTCCACGCTGAAGGACTGCCTTGCACAGTGGGACGGGCAGACTGACCACCGCCAGCTGCGTCTCTGAGCGGCCACGGCGCATGCTCCGGACTCTCACCCGTTCCGCCTCGAAGTTAAACTGGCCGGCAATAGTGGCGCAGACCTCCTTCTTCGAGGTGATAGAGTCGACGTTCCGTACCTCCAGAACCAGCACTTTCGTGTCCTCCGTCGACGCACGCACGGTCGCGGAGTCACCGAGCACCATCTCGATGCTCTCCTTCATCTCCTCGGCGCTCTCAGCACTCCCTTTTGCCACCTCTAGGAGCAGGTTGCCGTTGTTGGTGGGCCGAACCTTTGAGACACAGGCGCCCAGATCCGACAACTGCTTGTCGTCCCTCCTGGCCACCATGGCTAGTACCTCGCTGTAGGACTTGCCGTTTGCTTGCACGATGACAGCATCGGGTCGTCCACGGCGCGCTGCCCTCAGCTTCTTGGCGACTACCCTCCATTCACCAGTGGGCTTTGCGGGGTTCTCAAGGATCCGGGCGGCGGTGTGTGCCTCGGCGGGCTCTGAGTGGGCTCCTTGAGTCCTTTTTCGGGGCTTCCTGGGCCCCTTCTCGCTTCCCTGCTGCGTTGCGCCGGCTGGTTTAGGGGCAGGCACAGGCGCGGGTAGTTCCGGCCAGTTTGGATGACTAAGCCTACGCCAGGGCTCTGTTTGGGCTGTAGCCTCCTTCTTCCCGACGGTCGCTGTCTGCTGCTCCTTGTCGGCTCTGCGTGTGCTCTGGGCGCATTTTGGGCACAGACTGGTACCGACCTCGCTCTCCTGCTTTTCTTTGCTCCCTCGTGGAGACGGTAATGTGGCGCGTCGTCTTATCCATCATTTTGGTGGAGGCTTCCTGCAGCAACTTCCCCAGCTCCTGGAGATCCTGCAGGCTGGCTGCCTCCTCTGACGCCTTGCTCCTCTTGGCCGGCGTAGTTTTATGCGAACTCGTCGGGCTCGCAGGATCTCGCGTCCTCTTGGGGGCGGCGTAGAGCTTGACCCAGGGCTCCGCCCATCTTCTAGGGGTTCCAGCACTGTGGGCGATCGGGAGACCTTACAGCTCCTCCTGAAAGCCTCTGCTTCATCCCCTTCCCTCTCTTGGCATGGCGTCCTCGCTAGATCCGAGCCGCAAACAAAGGGATTTTCATCCTTCTCCATGGCCGGCTTGTCGGCCCGCGCAGGGCTCCCACGCTGGCCAAGGATTTCCCCCTGGCGCTACGACGAGGGTTATACCGCCCCTTCTCGGTCCCCGACGTCCCTTGTATGGGAAACCGCTTACGCGGGGGATCGGACTTTGGTCGGCTCCGTGACCTTTCCCACCTGCCAACTGCGCAGCCGTGCACGTCTTCAGGGAATAAACTATATTTATCTAATTAAATAAATAAATATATGTGCCAACGTTTGAAAATTTTGTACGGCGGGAAAAGCTTAAACCACGCGTGTTTACCAACACTGGAGATGTTGTGCTGTTAAGCGCAGCTCACTCCCCTGGCGTTACACAACACTAGACTTGATCAAAATCAGCTGTGTTTACGTTCTGAAGAAACGCGGGGAAAGTGGCTTGTGGAAGGTGTAAGGAAAAAGTGGAAAAGTGAGAGCAAGAAAGGCGCTTGTGCTGAGGAGAGGATAGGAAAGAGTCACCCCCCCCCCCCCCTTGCCACGGGTCCCACCGGTAGAACAATCGCCCACGTTAGTTGGGCAACTGGGGAAACTTCAGTTCAGATCCAGAAGCAGCACCAGGTACGTACCAGGGTCCAAGGAGTCTCGCACTGCACTTTTGACCAATTTCAGGCTAACTACACCCCGGCACCGACCGAAAAAAGGACAATAAAGACGGAGCGCGGTAAGTAACACAACCTCACGTTTCTTTGGTTCTGTGTGTGTCCGGTGTGTGTGTGGGTGTGAATGTGTGTGTGTGCGTTTAGCTTATTCTAATTTTACGCCTAATTCTAAGCTTAATCTAATATTCATACTATTTACAAAATATTTACATCTTTGTGACGACAATTTGCGTCGTCACAGTATTAATTATTTCGTAGTGTTGGCCCTGTTTATAATTTTCCCCTTTTCCCTGCCGCGCAGACTCCGCGAATATTGCGTTTCGGTACATCCACCCGCACATATTTGCTGTAGTCAAGCCTTCTTTCTTCTCCACGCGCCCCCTCCCTGCTCCCGCAGCCGCAGTGACACGCCCGCATTGGTTTTCCATGCCCAGCGAGCCACCACGACTGAGAGTGTATCCGCTTCCCTGCCCACGACCAGCCGGAGTACCATTAGTTAGCCTCCGCGACCAGCCGGAGTGACCCTGAGCTAGCCTCCGTGACCAGCTGGAGTACCATTAGTTAGCCTCCGCGACCAACCGGAGTGGCCCCTGAGTTAGCATTCGCGCCCAATCGGTGTCGACCCATAGCTAGGTGACGCAATCTAGCACAGGAGTGGCAAGCTTAATGTCGTTCCCGACGCTTTGCTCAGGGTTAATGTGAAAGCTTTGGATGTCGAGCATGGGTTGTTTGTGGACATGGATTTCTTGTACAAACGGATGGAGCATGATACTGGGGAGCTAATTCAGGACTAATTTAGTTGGAAGCTGTGGAGCCAGCAAAGCCTGATCAAGGAGGTATTATAAAACGCTCATGACTATCCTTTAACATCCCATGGTGGGATCCACAAGACTCTGGACTCTCTGGACTCTGTGAAGGATGTAAAGGCATACTTCTTAGGGTGTGAGATCTGTAAGGCTACTAAGGCTCCGAATATCATACAGAGACCCCCAATGGGAAATGCTCCGGAATCCAGTGGATTCTTTCAAAGATTTTTATGTGGACTTTTTAGGTCTTTATCCTCGATCTAGAAGGTGTCATATCGGTCAAATTTTTATTGTCTTGGATCATTAATCCAAATACGTATTCTTGGAGGCAATAAAAAAGCAAACTGCAGAGATAATTACCAAGTATATGGAGCAGGAATTGTTCCATACGTTTCATCTCAGTCATCTCGAATAGGCCACACACTCACAGCTGTATACTCGCCGCAAGCAAATGCTTCGGAACGAGTTAACCGATCTGTGATCGCGGCCATCAGGTCTAATGTGAGGCCGAATCAGAAAGACTGGGACGAAGAACTTAGCAGGATTTGTTATGCTCTAAGAACAAGTGTCCATTCGGTTATAGGAGCATCACGTACTACATGTTCGGTCAGCAGTTTATAGGCTCTGAAGCAAATTGTTAAGGGCTCTAGGATGGCTCTTTGACGTTAATCAAGGAAGACTCCATGGATATAGCGCGTGCCAAGGCTCGCGAGGTTTTGCAAAAACAAAACGAGAAAAAAGGGGGGGCTATATAATCTGCGGAGCAGGCGAGTATCTTACACTGAGGGCCAAGAAATATTTAGGAGAAATTTTAGGCAAAGCAATTTCCCAACTCTAAGTTGGGTAGATGTTAGATGTCGGCTGTGACCCGAAGGAGGGCAAGAGCTAGGGAGAGGGTTCCCGCTGGTTTCGAGGCGAAGTCTGCATTTTTTTATTTTTTGCAGTAGAGCTTAGCAGATCGGTTTTCTGAGGGAAAAATCCACAAGGAAAATTTCAAAAACAGTATTTGCGAGTAAAAGCTGATTTTTATTATTCCCTACAAAAATTATTATTATTCTTTAAAAAAAATTAATGCCGCGATCTAATTGAATTAATTTAAGTTATTCCTAGGTAAAAACAAAGGTATATACATTTTTATACCCTTGCAGGGTATTATAATTTCAGTCAGAAGTTTGCAAACGCAGTGAAGGAGACCTTTCCGACCCTATAAAGTATATATATTCTTGATCAGCATCAACAGCCGAGTCGATCTAGCCATGTCCGTCTGTCCGTCTGTCCGTCCGTCTGTCCGTTTCTACGCAAACTAGTCCCTCAGTTTTAAAGCTATCTGAATGAAACTTTGCATATAGTCTTCTATATACTCTCACTGCTATATATGTCGGAAAGGGCCGGATCGGACGACTATATCATATAGCTGCCATACAAATGTTCTATATATTTTTAGAAAAAAAATTATAACTTTGCTGTTTTTCAACATTTTTGCACCAGATATGGCCATTTTATATTATTTCAGAATTTTGGTAAAAATTTTATGAAAATCGGACGACTATATGATATAGCTGTCATAGGAACGATCGAGAAATAAATAGGAAAAAAATTATAGCTTCGTTGTTTTTCAACGTATGTTTATCTACTCTGAGATATAAGCTTATTTTATTATTCTAGAATTTTGGTAAAAATTTTATGAAAATCGGACAACTATATCATATAGCTGCAAAAGAAGCGATCCGTAGATGTAGAGAAATGTAAAGCTGGGAATGTATAACTGTAACTATCAAACTGTAAACATAATAAGTATAGGTAAAATGTAATGAAACTCTGTTTAGTGTCTGTTTTTGGCATTATAATTTATAATATAAATATGAAAACCAATCTGCAAGGGTATACAAACTTCGGCGTGCCGAAGTTAGCTTCTTTTCTTGTTTTAAATATATTTTTTTGTGCAAAGTGAAAGGAATAAGGAATGAAATTGTGAGCAACTAGAAAAAAGGAAAAGAAAAGAGAAAAAGGAATATGGCGACTCAGAACAAAATTTTCGCCAATTAGTTTCTGTTTGTGATTGTGGTTCGATTTGAATTTCTTTATTTATCGTGAGTGTTAGGTGCGCATATATTTTCTATCCCCCCTTCACAGCTAGCCTCGCCGAAAGCGCTTTCATCGATGGATCAGCAAAAGTGGTAAGTGAGAAAAATGGGAAAATGATCCTAATTGTAAGTGCTTTAAATATCCATGCCAAGCAATAGATAACCGAAGAAACAAGTAAAAGAAAATTAAATAAATTAAAGAACTCAACTCCCGAATAAGGCAAGCTGCCAAATTTTTGTTTTTTATCCCACTGTGCGCAGCATAATATCTCCAAACTGAGTAAATGAATATAACCGAACCTTATTGTTGTTGTAAAAATTTGCTATTTTGGTAAACGAGTTTCACAATCTTTTCATTCTTTCTTTTTTTGCCACGCGTTCAAATAACTGAATTAATTCCTTAAAAAGGGGTAATCCCAAGTTTTATTAAATTTAAGTAAAAACATACAATTTTGTACTGAAATTATGTTTTGTTTTCATTTATATGTTCATTGTTATGTTTAAGCTAGTAATAAATTTAATTTTTTTTTATAATGTGCTAAAAAGCTTTAGTTTTATTGCCTCCACCAGCATGCCGTACCAGTCAGTAGCCAGTATTTTTTTTTTAAGAGGTCATCCAAGATCATATTTAGGATTGGAGCAAATGACCAAAGGTAGGGAGGGCTGATGGTGAACCTTAACAACAACATCGAAATTTCCGATGTTTTTAAGCGAAAACATCGATACATCACGATACATCGAACAAATTTAAAACAGAAGAACAAAAATTTATTTAAGGTTAATACAAGTTAAGGAACTAAGTTAGAGATCAATGTTGCGGTTGATAAATAGTAATTTCTCCACTACTGCAGGCTTAAGCGAACACCTTCAATCCGATATCAGTATCCAGCCTTGCTGAACATGCGGTTCGCTCTCACCACCACCACAATGTTATCCAATCAATATTCGCTACTTTTGAGCAGGGGTCGCAAATTAGAGTTATGATCAATCATATTCTTTCGGAGAGAGAACAACCAACTAGTCTAAAAAGGTTCTCTCTCGCAAATGTTCTCGCTTCTTTGCTTTGATTGCGATTTCGCTTAACTGTAACGGGAGATCGCAAAGACAAAGCTTTCGGGAAAGAAGCGGCATAGAAACTACTCGCTTGCTTCTGAGTCGAATAGAGTGCCTGAGAGAGAGGGAGAGGGATGAAGCACTCGTTTGAGTTCATGCGTACGAAAAATTAAAAATATATTTTACAAACAATTTAACCCTCTAAGCCCCAAGCGAAGAAATATTAAAAACGAAGTTGAATTATATTTTTTGGGGTAAATGGTAGCTTTTAATTTCAAAAATGACCTCAAAAAGTGTGTACTAATTGTAGTTTACCTGTAAATCGAACAGGTGTAAATAAGGTAAATCACTGCTGCAACGCACTATTTCTATAAAATTGCAAATATGCAACTTGATTTGTATTATATAATATCTTACCTTCTAGAACAATAATTTTTATTTGGCTGATTTTGAAGATATTTCACTTTTATTGATAGACAAAAAAACACTAAATGAAGCACACAAATATTTTTGCGCGCGAATGCATGATGCATGTAAATAACACGAAAAAAGTCCCGTTATAAAGCTTAAGAGAGCTTTGAAACCTTCTACTCATAAGTTCACATGTTTATTGTGAATTGACTAGTGTAATTAAAAAATTTAAAAGGCTCCTCGTTTTTTAGATAATACATATTATATAATAAGTGCCTTGAGGCACTCTTGGGTCTTAGAGGGTTAAACACAAATTAATAAAGAAATAAACTCAAGTTTGTGTTAAATGTTTTTTTTTTTTGTTTCATTTATTATTTATTTTAATAATTTAATTTAATTTAATTTAATTTAATTTAATTTAATTTAATTTAATTTAATTTAAATTAATTAATTTAATTTAATTTAATTTAATTTAATTTAATTTAATTTAAATTAATTAATTTAATTTAATTTAATTTAATTTAATTTAATTTAATTTAATTTAATTTAATTTAATTTAATTTAATTTAATTTAATTTAATTTAATTTAATTTAATTTAATTTAATTTAATTTAATTTAATTTAATTTAATTTAATTTAATTTAATTTAATTTAATTTAATTTAATATAATTTAATTTAATTTAATTTAATTTAATTTAATTTAATTTAATTTAATTTAATTTAATTTAATTTAATTTAATTTAATTTAATTTAATTTAATTTAATTTAATTTAATTTAATTTAATTTAATTTAATTTAATTTAATTTAATTTAATTTAATTTAATTTAATTTAATTTAATTTAATTTAATTTAATTTAATTTAATTTAATTTAATTTAATTTAATTTAATTTAATTTAATTTAATTTAATTTAATTTAATTTAATTTAATTTAATTTAATTTAATTTAATTTAATTTAATTTAATTTAATTTAATTTAATTTAATTTAATTTAATTTAATTTAATTTAATTTAAGTTAATTTAATTTAATTTAATTTAATTTAATTTAATTTAATTTAATTTAATTTAATTTAATTTAATTTAATTTAATTTAATTTAATTTAATTTAATTTAATTTAATTTAATTTAATTTAATTTAATTTAATNTAATTTAATTTAATTTAATTTAATTTAATTTAATTTAATTTAATTTAATTTAATTTAATTTAATTTAATTTAATTTAATTTAATTTAATTTAATTTAATTTAATTTAATTTAATTTAATTTAATTTAATTTAATTTAATTTAATTTAATTTAATTTAATTTAATTTAATTTAATTTAATTTAATTTAATCTTTTAATTATTTACATTATTAAATGTTTGTTGTCAAAATTGAGGAAATTGTGCAAACAATCAACTGACGCTACGCGAAATGTGCAAATTAACAGCGAGAACTTTCCGCGAAGAGACCGGTCACACTTCAGACGACGAGCCCGCTCTCTCCGCTTCAACCGAGAGAGAATAGAAAAAGGGCCCATGGCAGCGGTTTCGTTGAGAGTTTTCGCAACTAACCGGTAACGTAACCTGAATGTTGAGACTTTTTTGAGAATCGTGACTCAACCCTGCGAGCTCTGGTAAAAACGGACATATAACTTTTATTTTGAAAATAAAAATTGTTAATAACTTTTATTTTAAAAATGGAAAATAAAAATTAAGTTGCAATATATTTTTTAAGTAGTTATTTATTAGTATACTTAATGCTGAACAAAAAACATCGATATTAATATTGATGCTTGAAATGATGTATTTATGTTGGGTATTCTTTTCCAAACATCGATACATCGGTAAAACGTTTATGTATCGTCAAGCCTCTAATTGGGACCCCTGCTCTGGAACGCCATGTACGATGGAGTTCTGAGACTCCCAATGCCAGTGGGCACCAGCCTAGTTGGCTTTGCTGCCCTCAAGACGGAGGCGGTGCTGGTCTCAAGTCGGAAAGTGGTGGAGACAGCCAGCGTGAGGGTCGGTGGGACCACGATACGGTCTCAGCGCCTTGGCGCCTGTGCTTCAAAGAGCACCTGGACTTTGTCCAAAAGGCCAGCGGAACAGCAGGAGCGCTATCCAGGATACTATTAAACACGGCACGGCGGTCAACCGAGACATACATTCTAGCCATCCCACCCCAACGAACAGGATCCTCAAGGCGTTGCGAACGGCATGGATTACGCCGGACGCACGCCATCGACATGGGTGAACTGGCCGAGGGCCATGTCGGAGTACAACTCTGAAGCGTGGCATAGGGTCTATGTAGGGACAGAATTAGTTGCTTTTCTACACCCGTAGCTAGTTAAATATGGAAATAAAAATACAAATAAATGCCACTTCGAGCCACGTGACCGCCCCCGCTAGAGCGTTCTCCACGGGTCCCTTCCGACCTGCAGTTTCAATCCATCACCGCTGGGTAAAGCGGGGCGGTGGGGGGAATCCTGCCGGCCAGAAGATCCCGCCGCTGCTGGGTAACCGAGCGGGCACATGGGACGGGAAAAAAATCGGCCATCGCCGGAGAACTCCCGACTGGACGAAATAGGTTCCCTTCCCTAAACTGGATTCCCTTACATTGTTGTATCTGCCTCCTAGATAAAATATAAAATATTCGCGCATCCATGTCTTTGTCGTCTCATTAAATTTATAAATATATTTTTCTGGAGAGGAACTCTGGGCCGCTGAGGTTTAGCCCGGCCTTAGAAACATCCTTACAAGGTAGTGTCAGAAATACATACTTTATAAAATAACTACGTTTCAGAATGATCTTGCGGTGGTGTGAAATAAACATCAATAGACCACAGAGTAAACTATTTTTTTCTTTTTTACTTTTCATTCAGGGCAGACAAAGGTGCCCGTTTTAAGAATTTAAAAAACGGGAGCACCGATTTTGCGAAATCAAAATCGAAATCGTAAAATTTTTACGAATATTTTTCATTGAACTATGACACTTTAATAATTCTTTAACAACCCACAACAAATTTTCTGTCGCGATTCCTTTCATTTTTATTACATTTATGAGTTTATGAGTATTGTCCCATTCAAATACACAAAAACTTTATAAAAAAAACTCGCAAAGGGTCGACAAAATATTAAATGAATAACATGACTGGTTTATTTTATTTTATTTTTATTACAAATATTTTTTTCTTTATATAATTAATCGTTCAAAGTATATGTATGTTGAGGGCATAAAATAACTTTCATCTACATCAATACAACATCACAGCATTCTTTAGAAACTTCAACTTAAATCTGCAGCAATTATCTTATTGGTGTATATGAAACTAAGAAGTCTCCTCATAGAGGCTACTTAAATTAACGACTTATTACTTAAATAAAAATTTAACGTAAATAACTATATATTTTTGTTCAATTTTTTTTGTTATATTAGTTTTCCAGAGAAAGAAGAATTTCTTACAATTTTGACAACTACAAGCGTTTTTGTTTTTACCGATTTTTAAGTTATCACAGTACTAAAATTGCTACAATTAACAATAATTTATACTAGTTAAAATTTTAAGTATACCCAAAACAGCGATGTGCTGACCAACCAATATGTCCGATCTTGTGTGTAGCAACATTTAAAAGTGCTCGCTAGTGGAGGTATTTAATGGTCTTGTATTATTTTGGCATCGGATCGATCAGGATGAATGTACTGCACCCAGTCTTTTGTGGGGTTGCTACTTGCCGCACTCTCGCGTGACCTGGAACTTTGGATTGATGAAGGCGAGCTGCTAAACACGCTACTGACAAGGCTGGTGGCGAGCTGAAAAAATTAGAATAAGTTATTTATTACAATGGACAACAATAAAACCGGATAAGGTCAAATCAAATTCAATTTTAAAAATTACGGGTATACAATTGTCGTTTTACCAAATATAATTTTTTTTGTTTTTATAATTTCCCTATAGTTTCTATACGAAAGAACTTTGACCTGACTATTTGGAATCTTTCCTTTAGATACCTGTTGAACTTAGAGACTAGTTTGCTTATAAATAGACAGATGGACACAGCAATGTGTAAGCTGACCAAGAATACATATACATACATATACATATGTATACATACGAATATAAATATGAATATACTTTATAGCATAGCTCCCAAATTATGTTGACTGATTCATGCGGTCGCAAAAAACTGTTTTCCTCTCAGACTTAGAGCAGCGAATCCGACAGCACCCAATTGAACTGCTCGTATAAATTCAAAAAGTCTTTTGCGCATGTATGTATATATGAAGTTTCTTCACTTGGCTTTAAGATTAACACAAAGTAACAGGGCTTCAACTTATTTTAAAAATGGGACTTGAATGTAATTAAAATTGCATACATTTTTAAATTTTAATACATTTGAGAATGAGTTAGAATGGAAAATTTCCAGAGCAAAACTTGGGGATATCTTGGGGCAAGAATATACAGAAAAACACCAACGAGTTAATATTTTATATTTATATCTTCTATTTGGGGATATTTGCAGCTTTGGCGTCACATTTTAAATTCCAAATTTAAATTGTTCCTCCCCATCTTTGTTTACATTTTCGTAGTATGTAATTTATAAATTAAATCAATAAAATAAAAGAATTTATAAAGCACCAGAAAGGTTTCTTCGATCGATTTCTAATTCAATCGACATATGTATACATGAATATAAGATTGCAAAGCAGCGTTTCCTTCTTTTCTTGTTTTTACGCTTTTTCGCTTAAAATTTTTATTTGTGTTTTGTTTGCTTTTAAAACTTATGATTAGTATTAAAAGTACTCACCCGGTCGAACACGGCGGTTGATGGTAAACATTCATTTCCCGAATCCGCTTTCAATGGGCTGTTGTGAAAGCACTCAGTGCATACGTCTGTAAGCAGCGTCGTGGACGTTTTCAAATTGCGGCTCAGAGGGATATCGTAGTTGTGGCCATCGTCGCTGCTCTCGGCTGCGTCAGATAACGCAGGCTCCATGTCCAGGGCATAGCCTGAATTTCGGTGCACCTGCTGAAAAACCGAGTCATCGCCAAAGGATCGCACAATCACTGGCTGCTGCTTAGAACGGTCAACTATCAGATTCACCTCGCAGGGACTGTAAACTTGATTAGCTGCCGCGTCGCCGCTGTTTTTGAGCTTCTGGAGAAGATTGACACGAGCGTTGTTACCTTCGGAAATTTTGGCCGACTGGCGTCCATAGCTAGACATATGAAGGGTAGCCTTGCAAATTGCATAGCTCAAAAGACTAACTCCCAACAGTAGAGCGCTCCAAAAACCTAGGGGGTTGACCATCGGTAAAATGTTCAGGTAGAAGTTGAAGCGTGAGTCCAATGAGTCAGGTAGCCTTGGCATCATCTTAAAATGCAGATCTAAATAAATGATTTTCGACCCATTGGTTAAAGGGAAACTTACGATCTCAAACCATAGCATGGGTGCTGTCAGGTGACTAAATTTGGAGACAGCCTGGTAGTTGCGCAAGTCCTTGAAATGCATGTTGATTTGCACTTTTACAGAAAGCGATAGAGGCAGTCCGGATTCCTTAAAAGTCGGTAACAAAAATTATTAATCAAGCTGGTTGGCCGTTAACCGGTGTTGTGTTTCCAAAAGCACTTTCAAATACATGTATACGTCAACATGCACTTCGTGATTTGCCTTCATTTTGTAGCAGGCAATAAGCAGTAAGATAGAGATGGCCACACTAAAGACAGGCAGGCCTGCTCCGGTAATCGTAAAATTTTTTCGATTTCGTTTTGGGCGAAAACGAACCGTTTTCGTTTTTAGCTGCTCCGGTTTTCGGCAAATTTCTGCTATCGGATGTTTCGTTTTCTCATCGTTTCTCACTGCTCAAGCAGCTAGCTTGTGTTTTTGGTAATTAGCAAACAACGTAAAGTACTGCCTATTATATTTACAATTGCCCTTTTTATAAGCCAGAAAAAGGCAAAAAATTGTAGAGTTTAGCAAATCTATGCACCTAAGATGCTGCCACACTTTTCACAGTTTTAATTCCGGTGGTCTCAAATAATTATTTGATTAATTTGGACCATTTAAGTAATCACATTAAATAGCATTAATTATAAACAACCATTTTGGCGGTCCTTTAAAGTTATTAATGTATTCATTTATATTTTATAAGTATTTTTAACTGGCTGTTTCGTTCCACCAACAATATGGCAACCGTGGCGATAACTTTTTGCGGTGAACCTATCGACCTATCGCCAAAACGAGAAAACTGGTTGAACAAGGCAAAAATTTTGTTGTCAAATCTGAGGTGGGGTCAGAAATAAATTTTTTTAAAAATAACTACGTACCAGAATGATCTTGTGGTGGTGTGGAATAAACATCAATAGACCACTGAGTAAACTATTTTTTTCCTTTTGTAAATAAGATCTGATTTCATATAAAAAAAGCCATTTACTTTTCATTCCGGCCAGAAAAAGGTGCCCGTTTTTCAAATCGAAAAAATCTTTCGATTTCGATTACCGGAGCACCAATTTCTCGTTTTCAAAAACGAAAACGAAAAATTCTTGCCGTTTTCGATTACCGGAGCAGGCCTGAGGATCTCTATCTCTCCCTCTCTCTCTGTCAGTGAACACCAGTGTTGGAAATTTGTCCTTTATTAGGACAAATGTTTATTTTTTTTGTTTGCAAAAATTTCGAAACGGATAGTTCTTTTTATTGTGTTGAAGCACTGGCAACCTTGCAACCACCAAGGACTAACAGCTAGCAGCGAGTAAGTTTCGATCAAACTGATGATAAAAGATGAGAGAAAAAATCGTGTTCAATCCTGTCACATTCTGCATACAATTTTTTGAATGCAATTTTTTCATGGTTCCTTATAAAACGTGTAAGAAAGCTGAAGTCAAGGTAGTAGCAGCTGTGGTTACGATCGTTTCGTTGGCGCTACCCAACTCATCAGACCACTTGCTAACTATTACTAATTTTCTTGGTACTTTACCTTCAATCTAAGCTTAGACCCGTTGAGAATCGTAAGCTTTGATGTAAAGGCAAAAGCAAACCCCGAAGCAAGTGGTCTGATGAGTTGGGTAGCGCCAACGAAACGATCGTAACCACAGCTGCTACTTGTCTATTGACAAGTTTTTTTGTTGTTTTTAGCTACAGTCGCGCATTTGATTTTTATTAAATCGAAGCCGACTAAGACCTCAAGTCTGCAATTACGAATGAAAAAGAAGAATTCGGTTAAACAATTTTTAGAGTAAGGTAAGGTATTTTATTTTTTTTTTCGTAAATTTTTAAATCTTCTTTAGATAAATCTACAGGTACTCACGTCGAGCTTTTTTTAGTTTTTAATTTTATTATATTTTTTATTTAACAAATTAACTCATTTTTTGAGTCAAAAATCGGGGGTTTGACTTCAAATTTTGATAAAAAATCGGAAAAATTTTTAAAAATAAAAACGCTACGTGAATATCTCGGGACACTTATCCATTACCGAATGAAGTATAATTTTTGTAGATCGGATGATTTTGTGGACAGTTAGGAATCCTAACTTAGGATGTACACCGCAAACCAACTTTTTTTGGAGGCGACTCGGGAGATTCCCTATAACTTCTCTACCTCTAAATATTTTGAATTACAAAATTTATCAAAACTATTCAAATTTTGTGTTATTATATGGTTTTTAATTCATTAACCAAACTTTAGCCGTTTAGCCGATGGCATGCACACGGGAATCATGGATCAATCAGAGGATGTTGCGATGAAACAGAGAGAAAAATTGAAAATGCAACGGCAGATATTTTGAGCGGAGGGCACCACCGGATCCTGAAGAAGCGTTTTCGACTGAGGAAAGGGATTACGGTGCGGTATCACACCGCTCCGAAATGAGGGGGGAGTGTGACGCTCCACTTATGTCTCTATATTGGTAGACCTTAGGGCCTCCACATACGTCTCTATATTGGTAGACCTAGGGCCTCGATATACTTCTCTATATCTTGATAGACCTTAAGGCCTCCACAAACTTCTCGGTATTGGAAGGCCTTACGGCCTCCGCATACGTCTCTATATCTTGGTAGACTTTAGGGCCTCAGCAAACTCTTAGATATTTGAAGACCTTAGGGCCTCCACAAACTTCTCTATATTGGTAGACCTCAGGGCCTCCACAAACTTCTCGATATTGATAGACCTTTCGACCTCCAGAAACTTTTTCATATTGGTAAACCTTAGGGCCCCCACAAACGTCTCGATATTGGAAGACCTTAGGGCCTCCGCACACTTCTCTATATTGGTAGACCTGAGGGCCTCTACTAACTGGTGCACCTGAGGGCCTCCACTAACTGGTAGGCCTTATGACCTCCGCTAACTGGCAGACTTTAGCGCCTCCACTCTGAGGGGCATCCGCACAGTGGCTTTTTACCGACACTTTCGACCAGAGCAAGAAGGATGTACCTGGCCGTTAAGTGCAGCGTTCCAGAGCAGCTACCGTGGTCAGCAGACTTAACCCAATCTTTCTAAACTTTTGTTATATTCGAGACAATAAACATCTTATTAGAGTTACGGCATATTTCATGGCGTTCTACTCTGGGGCCGGGTCGACATCGCTTCAGCAACCACCTCGGACTAAGAAAATACAACTGGAGACGATCCCTGGCCATCCCTGAGTCACCGGAAACAACAAATCGTCTCACCTTATCAAGCCAGGCATTTCATTAATACAGATATAAAGTTTGGATCATCTGAGAAGTCTCAAGTGCCATGTCTCCCGGTTCTACGCAACTTAGTCTCTCTCAATGACACTTTGTATATACTCAACATTCTTTTCTCATTATTCGGAACGGGCAAAATCGGACGACTATATAAAATAGCTGTCATAAGAAGAATGCGAAAAAAATTATAAAAAAAGATAACTTCTATTTTCTTATCATGATTTCATAAAAATTTAACTATTTGATTATTGTAGAATTTAGGTTTTAATTTTATAATTATCGGATCTGAAGGAAAGTGTCTGCAAAGGTCGGTTTTTATAAAAATCTTCTAAAGCATTAAATAACAAACTACCTTTTTTTGGGAAAAATATTTTATTAATTTTATATTTTTCTACAAAATCCCTATACTACTGATTGACTAAATTTCTAAAAACATCGACTAAGTATCGCTTTAGTTAGCCGATATTTTCAACTGAAGACCTAACTGCTAAAAGTATAGGCTAATTATCGTGATACTTTGCCAATGTTTTCAGTAATTATGTCGTCAAAAAAAAAATACCCCAACTGAATTACTGAATTCATTTCACAATAAAAAGCTTTAATTTATACGAACCTTGTAACCTTGGCTTTTCAGTCATTAAGTTTATATTTTCAGCGAATGACTGAAAATATCGTACAAGCAGTTTAAATAGGAACAGCTGCTTTTAGCTTACGATATTTTCAGAAATTTTTGATACAATTTTTGCCCGCTGTAATCTCCAACTCATAGATAGTAATGAAGCACCAATTAAATGAATAAAATCGAAGGAATAAGCATTTACGACTGAAAATAAACATTTTGAAATAATTAATTGCAATCAGCTCTTTTTCATATTCTTTAAACTAATAGCCGATCTTTTAATTGTAAAACTACGTTAAAAGTAATTGTTTGAAATTATTGGTAAATAAATACCTTTTTTTGAACGCTGAACAACCCTTAAATGGTCCCTTTTAAATACAATTAAATAATAATGGAATCATTTTGAAGGTTAGAATCGAACCGAATTTAAGGTGCAACTACAAAATAATTGTTTAAAAATAAAATATATTAGCTTTACGTAATTCAGTTATGCTATAATCTTCATAAAACCTCAAAGAATAAAATATAGTTAACATTTGCCATTTACATGATCGCATTGTATTTTAAATTATTAATTTCTGGTTTTGCGGATCTGAATCCGCCAGCCAAGTGGCACTCGGAAAGTTTCCGAGCGGAGAGAGACGTAACAGACGGAAATACGAATCCTTAAGGATTTTTCGAAAGTGAAAACTAGAAAAGGTCAGGGAAATTCGAATCCGAGTAGTAGAACAGGCCTGAATAATTTTATTCACAAAATAATATGGTTTCAAAAATTCCAAACCTTTGATTTCCGGTGTACTGAACTTTCCATATAATATTAAAAATATAAATTATATTCGAATTTTTATCACAATTGTAAGTTAAAACCATTTTTTTACTACTAATAAGTTAGGTTAGGTTAGGTTTATCCGGACGGGCCTCATGGGGCCATGGGGCCAATATGGCCCTTAGTTATCCGGGGAAATTCCTGGATGGACCTAGAGACTATTTATGCTGGTTTCAAGATTCTTAAAGATCAAGGTGTTCTTTGCAAAGGCAAGGAGTTCGCGTGGCTTCCTCCTGGAGGCATATTCTAGCAATGCCAGAACCGGAGAGCCTAGGTATCTCAGGTTAAGCCCTCGTTAGGGCTGAACATTTGCAAAGATGCTCCAAGATTTCGGTTGCCTCGGTTTTATCACATATCCGTCATTTGTGCGTTGTCAGTAATACCCAGCTTGACTGCATGTGCAGCAGACAGGCAGTGGCCTGTTAGAATTCCCACTACCATTTTTCAGGCCTTCCGTGGAAGATGCAGAAGTGAGTGAGTTTCTCGTTGCGTAGAATAATTAATAAGTTACTTTGTTAAAAAAAATTTTGTGTTAATAAACAAAAGCCGACAAGTACCTGTAGAAAATTTCAACAATTCGATTTTTCAATTTATATCTCAATAATTATCTCCCTAATGTTATATTATATTCTACCATAAGGGGCACAAAGCTTTTGGTACTGTGTATCTTAAAGTCGAGTTCACTTATAGAAGGGTTTTCACTAGTTTTTATTTTTAACTAGCAGTACTGTAAATAGATTATAAACAATTCTTCCCTTCTTCCCTAAAGCCGGAAATGTGAATATTCAATTAATAAAATTATTAATAAATACCCTTAATATCGCTTGAAGGCATGTTAATCAAGTGCATGTACATGTATTTGATTCGCGTATCAAAAGAAATAATTTCTTCTTTTAAAATAACGGCTGCAAATAATGCGCTTATTCCGAGACCCCAGGTACACCTACCGGTTGTATAACAAATACCGACGAGTGTTTGGCCGGATCAGGATGCATGCCAGTGACGTTTTGTTGTAGTCCCAGATCGCCGTTCATGAAGTGCGGGAAGCTTAACGAGATTGGGAAGCCGTAGTAGCAATCAGTGACGTCAATTAGTCCAACCGGCTGACAATCGCCTGGAAAGGGTGAGAGTGAGAATCTTTTGTTAGACACGCGATAATATATTCACAAATTGTTAGTCAATTGTTAACGATGTTTTCTAACTCACTAGTAATAATTTAATTGGCCATTTAAAAGTTCGTTTAAATTTGAAAAAAAAAATCCCCTTTAAGACCTATTTCGACACACTAAATTGAACATCTTTCAATCGGAGTCATCTTTTCAAATGATAATGATATAATAATAACTGAAAGGGTGTAGGAAAATGTGTTTATAATAAATAAAGTCGTCGTAAAAAGAAATTTTAATTCCCAAAATTTAAGTTACTAAAACAATATAATAATTTACACCGATAAATTATTATTTTTTTATTTTTTTTATTAATATTTTTTTTTATTCATTTTGATAACAAAATCATTGAATTTCGATATATAAAAAAAAAATAATTATGACAACCAAATAAGACTTGCGGCTGCTTGCTTGATCGCTGCTTGCTCCATCCGCGATAATACAGTTTCTAGCAAAGTCTACGGTTCAATTTATTTTGCCCAAGAAGCCGGAGGAAATTAAGGATTAGCCATGGCTGGAGGTGCCTGGCGGCAGGCATAAAACGCACGTGGGTGGTTCCCCTGAATAAACACCATACTGGAGTCTTAATAGATGAAACCGGAGCTGGGATGTCAGCCCAAACGTCAGTGGAAGGCATGACTGCTACGACCTGCGGGCACGGGGGAGCAATCCTTTCTGCGTGTCGCCAACGGTACACCTCTGATGTGACGGGAGCAGGTCATGTCAATTGCAACGCTACTGCCACAAAAACGACGCAGGGGAAGCTAAGCCGCATAGATGCCATAGTCAATACAGACTCGGAATTTGAGAGCGTGCAGCTCTCCAAAGAGGATGAGGAAAGCCATCTCCACTCGCCGAAACCGTAGGGACGGGCCAAGACGCCTAAGCGAGGGGATGAGCAAGGCTGCCATCCGAATCCGGAGTCGGCTCCAGAAAAAACGGCCCTATCCCCAGAGGAGAAGGTAAAGCTTACCTGGGCCGAGGAGAGGATCGCTGAGGCAGGCTTCACTTCGCCAAACTCCCCCACATGAACTCGACGGGCGATTTCGCCAACAACGTGAAAGAGACGCTTGCAAACAAACAAGAAGGGAGGCCAAAGTGCAGTCCTCCAGATTAACAAGGAGGCGGAACACATCCTCTATCCCAGATACGGGAAAATGGCGTGGGGCATGGGTAGTGTATACCTGCGCCTTAAAAAGCGCCATCCCGGGGATAAGGATGCTCACAACCTGAAAGCAGGCGAGGTGGAGAAGGACCTAGGTCTGGAAACCATCTTGGATGCCGCCCAAGGAATGACGCTGGATGAGTCCGACGAAGGAGAGGACGGTGACCTGACCGTAGTCAACCCGTCGTATGGAGGTGCCCCAGTACCCATGCCATTTAGAGTGCTGCAGCTCAACCTTCATAAGAGTAAGGTCGCGTCGGAGGAACTCCTCATAGGTATGAAGCAAGGATTCGCCGACATAACGTTGTTTCAGGAGTCATGTATCCCTCAGGCAATGCCATCGCCGGACTAAAGTCCGCAAATTACAATTTGCTCTATCCAACATCGGTCTACACGCTAACCTTATGTCGCATTACAGCTCTTATGACCTAACTATGGTGAAGCTAGAGAGCACAAATAAGCGCCTTTTGCTGCATGGCACACGACAGGATGGCCCCACCAGAAGAACTCATGAGCCTGGTAGAAGCCAGCCCTAGATCTTACTGTTTTTATGGGACCGGGTACTTTGGTATCAGAACGGAGAGCTCTTGAGAGACCATCCTGCTTAGATCATAAGTACATGCGGTTCCAATACGTATTCGAACACTCTGGAAAACAATCAGTCTTCCGGAACCCCCCCAAAATACTAAGGCCACGCGGATACTGACGTCGGAAAGCGGAGCTTAGAACGGAACTTATAAGCGAGCAGATAATTTCAATGCAAATTTCTAAGCTTAGCTCCGCTTTCAGTGTCCGCGCTCTCATACAAGTAGTGGGTTTTTTTCTGTAAAAATTATCAGCTAGCTTATCAGCTCCGCTCAAAGCTCCGCTTTCCGCCGACAATGCACATTGGGATGAAATGCCTTTATTTTGGCCAAAACCTAAAAAATTCGTGTTAATATATCAATATTGTTACAATTATTTTAAGCTAAGAAATGTCCCTAGACATCAAAAATGTTTAATTGGTATTTTATTGTCCAGCCGTTGTCTTCCACCAGCCCTTGAAAGTGAACTGTTCTTGCCACGTAGTGCGTGCCAGTTTGCTGATTAGACAAGTTTCTTAACTTTGACGTTCTCGTATTCTTAAACAGTTTGACCAATTAAAATACCTTAAAATGGAAAATGTTTCACATGGTATGTAGAAAATATCTGTAACAGTGATTAATTATATGTGCTTTTGTTTTGTCATGCTTTTAATGAAATACGTAACCACTAGTTTTGTTGATTCTAACCTTAAAATATTTTTGTTTCGTGGAGCATATCTAGCAAGATACAACAGGATTCAAATAACAGCTTATGTGGTAGTATGTGTTATTATGTGTATATTCAGATAGCATTTAAATAATTTGCGGGAACTTGCGGGGGGGTTTGATATTTCAACAGATGCGAGCAAGGTTGGAATTCGTCGAGGTGACTTACAGGAAGTTTGGCTGGATAATAATCGCAATGTCATCGCTACTTTTTGATTTGCATGCGAGGAAAAATAGCCGAGTGAACAATTTAACTGACGTATTTCATCGAGCTTTGGATTCTTCTGATCCTTACTTATCAAGCATCGCTCAAAAAAAGAGTTCAAAATCACACTCATTGCCAAGTGAAGTTATTGCACTTTTAGCTTCTCCAAATCCAGAAGATGCAGCCCAAGTATATAATATTAAAGACGACCTTATACCATATTTAGATTTTGATTTAGAAGAAGAACGTTTATATTAATACAAGTTTATGTACTTATTTTTAAGTTTTCGTTTATCAAATTATGTTATAATATGCAAAAATATTAAAATAAAAAAATGGTCTAACAATTATGGATAAAAAAATAAAAAAATATATATATAACAACATTAATATGAATTTTATATGAATATACTGCAGTTCTATTATGTGGGCGGCAGGGAAGGAAAGGTGGCAGTGTAAAAAAAAAAAACCGAAATTCACAAATAATATAAGCAGCAAATTCTCCAAGTTTCAACTTTCTAGCTTTAAAATTACGGTTGTGGCCAAAATAAAGGCATTTCATCCCAATGTGCAATGTGCGCACGGCCTAACTGGGGAAAGTTTAAGAAGATTATCACGACAAGGGTAGCGACCTCTCCGGGCATACTAAAATCCGCGGAAGACATAGAAAAGTCCCTAGAGACTCTCTCCAAAGAACTGCTAAATGCGTACCACGCATCATGCCCAATATCGGAAATGAGGAAGAGGACCAGGCCACACTGGTGGAATAAGGACCTTTTAGTCTGACGAAACAAATTCAAAGAACTCTTTTTCTTTTTTACATTTTAGTTTATGGTCAATTAATTCTTAAGGCTAACATTATACCTTCATCTACAAAGTTATGACTTATACTAGGGTGACAAGTTCTGTATAGTTTAATTTGTGTGTTTTTGTATATTGCCTTGCTCTTTTTCAGCTTCTCCAGGCTTTCAAAGAATTCTTCAAAATCGCCAAAAAGGCAAATAAAGATATCAAAGATAGCATGAGGAACACAAAGTCCTACTAGGTGACTGCAAGAAGGAAATCCGCAAGGCGCAGGGGAATTCGTGGAGAAATTTCTGCTCCAATAAAGAGAATGCCCCTAGACTCCAGACTCTGCTATCGAAGCAGTCAACCATTTCAAGTCAGCTCAACCGCGACGACGGACAGTGGGCAGCAAAGATGCCCTAACGCCACTAATGCTCATTTCCCAGAATGCACTGAGGTAACCGATGCCAATAAGAACCGAAAGATATAATATCCTCTCGTAGAATCCATTGGGTTATAGATTCCCTTGCTGGGATAAAAACACCGGGAATATTTCTAGCAATGTTACAGGTGACCAAAGAAGTGATCACCCCATGGCTCTACGCAATATACACAGCTTGCCTAAGCAAGGTTATATCCCTTCCAATAGAGGACCTCTAGGATTGTCTTCCTGCCCGAAGCAGGAAATAAGCAGGCATGTAAGCCCCAAGGATTACATATTTAATTTAATTTTAGATTTCGTTTATTACGCACACAATGCATAAGTGTAAGTGTCACGCACACTTACACACAAAACCCGTGTGTAAGTGTGCGTGACGAAATTTCATATTTGGCTTTGCTCGAGCGATAGTATTTTGACTATTCCAAATCATATTGGTTTTTGTGCATTAATATTTCAGTCGGCGCTATGGTCGTGCTGGTTTAAGCGTTGATCGGCGATAACAATGAGTGGATCGATCCCAGACAATAGCAATGTTTTTATTATCGTGTTTTTTTTTTTTCTTTTATAATAATTCAAATTTTTGTTATATTATAATAAAAAAAACTAATAAAAATCCGGATTGGAACGCATACACTTTTTTTTGTCAGTCCGATTCCTTACCCACTAGACCAACCGGCAAGCAGGCCACGGGGTGTCCGCATTCTAACTAGAATCGAGCATTGCGGTTTCCACGATGAAAATGTCGGTTCTATCGCTGGAACCCGCCATACGACACATTTATTTCTATGACACGTCCCCTCTTTATAGTTTTATACTCCTTGATAATACCCAGAACGTGCCCAGATGGAAAGACAACAGCATTCATATGACCTAATGACTGGAATTCAGGCCAGGACCGTGAACAACACCTCAACATATGCTACGACGCACAGTAGCGCCTTTTCTCATTTTACGTTGTAAAAATCATAACTTTTGAACAAAACAAGATAACTAAATAATTTAAAAGCCATTTGACATGTAATTGTTGTGAAATTTACATATGTTTTGGAAAATGTGCCACGCCCACTCAATCGCCTTTCTAAAGGGTATCAACGTGAAAAAATTTGTTTTTCAATGAAGACAATTTTTAAAAAAATATTTTGTTTAATTTTGTATCTTTATTTTAATGTATTTGCTTAAATAAAAGTAATTTGAAAACTGAAAAAAAAAATTAAACTTTTTTTTTTAATTCTAAGTGTAAGCGCCACAAAACCGTGAGCGCTACAGTTAGTATTTATTCTTTTGTTTGTACAAGTATGAAACTGTGCCGGTACTTTGGTATATTTTACCCTGAGTTGTTTCGGTTTTTTGCTTCGCAATGCGAGAGTCGCAGCTGGACGCAGCCGATCTAAACGGATTCTGATTCAAGAAAGATACACGCAGTCCGTAGTCACAGTGTAGTTGCCGGCTCTAGGCATCTTCAAAAGTTATAGACTACTTTAGCCAGAAAATGGTGAAAATAATGGACACCTGGCAGAAAGCGATTTTCCTGTACAAGCCCACACAAAACTATAATTTTTTTTAATTTGGATAAGAGTTAATAAATGTACCTGTCATTAAAAAAGAAAAATCATGACCATTGGTTATGTAGTTTTTGTGTAATAATACCTGAAAGTCGACTAATTTATTTATTTTTTGTTATATGACGCATACACGGAAAACAATTTCGACTTTGAATGCTCAATTTTTTTTTTTTGTAACAGATTCAGAATCCTTTAGAAATTCTCTGTCGAATTTGTACGGTTTAAAACGATTTGCGATTATGAACTTTCCTATTTTTGCAACGGCTTTTGTTCGGGAGGCGCTACTGTGCAACGGCTTCAAGATGGATGGAGGAGTAGGAGCGGGCATATACTGTGCAAGCCATGAAATGAGGCTGTCGTATAAGCTACCAAACCACTGCAGTATATTCCAGCCAAAAGTATTCGCCATCAGTAAAGCGGCAGAGCTTACGCAGAACATAAACAGTCCAGATGAGGCAGTCAAGCGGGGATAAGATCCATGTAATCATCAGCGGTCAGTTCCAAAAATGTACTGGCAAGCAGAGAGTCATTCCCAGACACCGGGGCATAGATGGTAAGGAGACCGCACACGAAAGTGCAAAGAAATAAGTCGGACTTTCGAGTGAAAGAGCAGAAAACGTTCCTGTCTTCCTAAGAACGCCCCAAAGCGAGCTAGAGAAACGGGCTGACACAAGCGCAAAAAGCAGGAGAAGAAGTAATTCCACAAAAATCATGTGCAAATAGCGCAACGAGAAAATCATTCACAGCGTGCTGCATCTTCCACGGAAGGACTTCAAAATGGTAGTGGGAATTCTAACAGGTCACTTCCTGTCTGCTGAACATGCAGTCAAGCTGGGTATTACCGACAACGCCAAATGACGGAAATGTGATGAATTCGAGGCAACCGAAACCTTGAAGCATCTCATTTGAAAAGGATGAGATACCTAGGCTTGTCGGTTCTGGCATCGCTAGAAGAAAGCTTTTGAACCTGCTACGACAACAGCGCTTGGAGAAGGAGCTGGAGGAGGCGACTCCTGACAGGGATACGGATTTTGCGCTCTGGAAACTTGCTGGTCAGAACAAGAGGCAGGCCACCCCTAAGTTTCCAGTCAAGAAAGCGGATGGGACTTGGGCCAAGTCTCCGCTGGACAGAGCTGAAGCCTTCGCAGAAAGCCTAAAAGAACGCTTCACTCCCGTTGCTACTTCCTCTAAGGCTAGGGTAGAGAAAGTCAGTGTCTCCGTGGATGTTCCACACGAAATGGCGCCTCCTATCGCCCCAATCCTGCTTCCAGAAGTGCAGGATCAAGAAGCTGAAGAACCGGAAGTTGCCAGGAGCGGATGGCATCCTTGAAGCGATCCCCAAGCACCAATTTGGGTTCCTGAAAGGTAATGGCACCCCCGAAAAACTCCACAGAGTTGTAGACTTTATAGTCGAGGGGTACGAGAAGAAGCAGTACACGGTGGCTGCTTTTCTGGACATTCAGCAGGCCTTTGACAGGGCCTGACACCATGGGCTCCTATCCAAGATCAAAGAGCTTCTGCCAGCTACCTCAAGGATAGGAGCTTTCAAGTGGTCCAGGATGGAGTCGCTTCTACCACCAGGGGGATACTAGCCGGTGTCGCACAAGGAAGCGTACCGAAGAGGATTCAGGCGTTCCAGGCCAAGTTCCTGAGGCGTATCACCAACGCCGAGTGGTACATCAGGAACAAGGATATTCGGAGAGAGCTGCAAGTCCCCGCAATTGGAGATGCTGTCAACTCCCTTGCTGCCAGACACTGATCCAGACTGCTGAGCCATCCCAACCCCTTGGGCAGAAGACTGACCAGACCAGGAATGAGACGATGCCTTCAGGGGGTCACCATCCGGGAGCTGCCCATCCGGCGTATAACATAAATTTATATTGCAACTAGCCGTAAACCTCTACTAAAAAATTGTTAGCAAATAATGGAAAAGTAGATTTAAAGTTTATAGCAGCTAAACTTCCTACAAATAAAAACTATCGCTAGAAGATGCCTCCAGGAGGAACTACTTGCCTTTTCGAAAATCACCTTGATCTTTAAGGAAATCCGCATAAATAGTCTCTGGGCCAATCCAGGAATTTCCCCGGATAACTAAAGGCCATATTGGCCATAACCTAAATAAGACTTACCTTTTCGACAGAAGCATTTGTTTGCCTCATTGTTTACACCATTATCAAAAGCGTTATCCTCGAATACGTAGTTGTAACCCTTCAGTCTGCCATACGTTTTTTCATCGCCAACCCGGTACTGTAAAAACAAAATAGTGCTTGAAATACAATTATTTGTGCGGATCCTTTAATACTTACCAAGTTGATTGGTCTACACATGCTCTTTCTGAAGAACTTCACCGTCTCGTTGGGTTGAATGAAGCTTTTAAACTTTGTGCCATCCGACGCGTACTCAATGTTACTGCAGTGCTGGCCCTCCCATTGGGGAAGGGTTTTTTCTCCCCGATAGGTTGCGTAAAGCCCCGACAACGCTGGATCTGGCACTCCCGTATAGAACGTCTCGTAGTCCGTAGTGAAATCGTACATACGATCGATAAGACCCACTTTTTCGAAAGATATCCAGTTGGGAAGGAAGGTATTGCCTAGTGTGGCAAGGGCCGAAGGGTAACCGAACATGAACTCCTTGACAGTGGTCCGAACTATCGGCTCTGATTTCGTACTTGCTAGCAACGTCTTAAGGGCCATTCTTACTAAGAAGGGATGGTTAGCAGTCAAATGCGATATGGCCTGCAAAGAGGTAAGTCACAATAACATTAACGAAACTATCTAAAGTCATTGTCGATACTTAATATTGAGTATGCAGCAATCTGTTGAGAACATTATTATGAATCACTAGAGAAATGTATCCTCGTAAACAAAATTAATTGATACGAATTAAAATTTAGTTGGGATAGTTATAGTTAAGAAGTTTCGTCACTATGACGACCGTACAATCATAGGACTAGATGATGCCTAAGAATTATTCTTAATTTTACATAACCTCATAACCTCCCTAGAAAAAGGGTTTTATGGTTTTAGTCTGAAGTTTGAAACGCAGTGAAGTCGACAAATGACATAATATTTTTGGTTACAGAAAGTAAGATATAAGGAAAATAGTTTGGTTTATTAAGGAAATATTTTGGTTTATTTGGAGTGATTTCTCTGTTTGCTTTTTGGGGAAAAATTATAATAAATTAAGTGTTTAGAGGGCATATTTGGCTAGGCAAAAAAAAGTATATTAAGCAAAACATTTACGTAAAGTTAAATGACATGATATTGTTATTACAGAAAGCAAATATTATGAAAAAATACCTAAATAAGACCTTAACACCGTTAGAATTCTAGTAATTGAGTCGTGGGCGTCCCTGCAGTGTGAGATGACTGAAAAATCACTTTCAGTTAATGAAAACTGTCTAATAAATTTGTAACAAATGCGTTTTACCTGAAAAACATTGGTAAAATAAATATAGATATAGAAAATATTGTTGATTCCTGGTACACATAAATAACTGGGAAACATGGACTCGGTACCCTAATTGTATGGGACTGCATTTCATAAGATGGTGTTAGCACCAATTGAATTACCGGCTCTCAATCCCATGAAAAAATTTCTGAAGTGAACTCAACACAGAACACAGTGGTTAAGCTTTTAGGGAGCCGCGGCCATAATTATTAACTTCTTGTCGTAGATTGCTACGAAATTTTCATCAAAATTCTATAAAAATATATTAAGAATATAATACAAATATTGGCCATATCCTACGTCATCATATGTATATGTACATAGCTGTCATACGAACGATCGGCATGACATAGGCATTTAGTATGCAATTTTTTTTTATTTTTCAAGATATCGACGCATTTTTGCGAAAGTATCGTATGTCACTATTTTTCGAAATTGAGATTTTAATTCAAAATTGTTAGCCACCTAATGTCTCACTACCGATAAAAATTAAGTATCAATTTTGTCTTTTCTATAGTGCTTCCTAAGAGATTAAATCACAAAAAAGCTTCTCCTGTAAAATTGGATTTTTCGACATAACATGTTACGATACATTCGCGGAAATGCGTCGATATGTTTATCAAACTTACAGATTCTATGTTAAATGAAGTTTTATATGTACATGTCTACTAAATCTAGTATATAATATGGCCGAGGTGCGTAAAAATATTATAATTTCATTGGATTGCAATTTGAACAATTGAACTTTTAATACGATTGAAATTGGTTCAATAAGCAATAATATTGTTGCAAATGAAACTTAATACAATTCTGAAGTTTATTCATCTCAACTGCGCAGCCTTTGTTTTTAATGCTTTTATGTACCAAACTAATCACACTACGAGTTCGTACCCTTTTCTGTACACCTGAGTTCAATGATGTATGTATGGTATGTACATTTGAATTACTTTTTAAATAAATGGAGGGTATTATAATTTCAGTCAGAAATTTGCAACGCAGTGAAGGAGACCTTTCCGACCCTATAAAGTATATATGTAAAAAGGGAAGTGATCGAAGCAGGCCGAGAGCTTCGAACTGACAGCAGCTAAGTAGGAACAGGGAGAGAAATATTCATTGTGTTTTGTGAAGTTCAGCTTGAAGGTTGAAAATTCAGTAGATACGACAGCAGAGAGAACCATAACGAAAGCTGAAAATTGAAAAAGCAGAAAAGACGCAAAACTTGCAATAATCAAAATAAATATAATTTAACAAAATAAATACTATAATAAAGAACCAGCTAAGCGGGGCTATCAACCCATCTTACATATATATTCTTGATCAGCATCAACAGCAGAGTCGATCTAGCCATGTCCGTCTGTCCGTCCGTCCGTCTGTCCGTTTCTACGCAAACTAGTCCCTCAGTTTAAGAGCTATCTGAATGAATTTTTATGTTTTTATTATGGACTTTGACTTTTAATTGTTATTATTGCTTGAAATAACTTTAACTTCGGCACGCCGAAGTTTGTATACCTTTGCAGATTGGTTTTGATATTTATATTAAAAATTAAAATGCTGAAAACACACACAAAACAGAGTTTCATAACATTTTACTTTTGACAGCTACAGTTTTATATATTAAGATGTACCTGCCTTACATTTTCTCTACACATCTACCGATCGTTTCTATGACAGCTATATGATATCGACGCATTTTCTCGAAAGTATCGTATGTCGCTTTTTTTCGAAATTGAGATTTTAATGCAAAATTGTTAGGCACCTAATGTCTCACTACCCTGTGAAATATTATAACTGAAAACCCTATAGTTCCGATAAAAACTAAGTTTCAATTTTATATTTTCTATAGTGCTTCCTAAGAGATTAAAGCACAAAAAAGCTTCTCCTGTAAAATTGGATTTTTCGACATACGATACTTTCGCGAAAATGCGTCGATATAGTTGTCCGATTTTCATAAAATTTTTACCAAAATTCTGAAATAATAACAAAAGCGCATATCTCAGAGTAGATGAAAATACGTTGAAAAACAACGAAGTTATAATTTTTTTCCTATTAATCCAGTAAGTTATAATTTTTTTTCTTAAAATTTATCGAACATTTGTATGACAGCTATATGATATAGTCGTCCGATCTGGCCCGTTCCGACATATATAGCAGTGAGGATATATAGAAGGCCATATGCAAAGTTTCATTCAGATAGCTTTAAAACTGAGGGACTAATTTGCGTAGAAACGGACAGACGGACGGACAGACGGACATGGCTAGATCGACTCGGCTGTTGATGCTGATCAAGAATATATATACTTTATAGGGTCGTAAAGGTCTCCACTTCTGACTGAAATTATAATACCCTGCAAGGGTATAAAAATACAAGAAAGAAAGCTAACTTACACAAGGCATGCTTTTCTGTTTTATGTTTTAACTCTATTTAATATGTCAATTTATTTTGTGCTGCTGTTTGTCCTGTTTTTGCATATTTTGCATTTTTGTTGTGCCTTTTCCGTTTGCCGTTGCTTGCGCCGCACAGTAGCGCCTTTTCTCATTTAGCGTTGCAAAAATCATATCTTTTGAACCAAATAAGGTAATCGAATAATTTAAACGTCATTGGACAGGTAATTGTTGTAAAATGTATATATCTACTGCATAATGTACTACGCCCACAAATTCGCCTCTATAAAGGGTATCAAAGTGAAAAAATATTTTTTTTGCAATGAAAAAAAGGTTTAAAAAATATTTTTTATTTAAGTTTTTATGTTTAGTTTGTTTTTATGTTTATTTTTATGTATTTCCTCAAATAAAAATAATTTGAAAACTGAAAAAAAAATTTTTAATTCAAAGTGTAACCGCCACGTGCTATATTTCTTGGAATGTATGAAATTGTGTCGGTATTTTGGTATATTTAACCCTGAGTAGATTTATGTCGTTGTATTTTCGCAGACGCGGCTCGACGCAGCCGATAAAAGTTAATTCTGGTTCAGGAAAGTCCACTTAGGTTATAGACATAGTGTAGTTAATATTACCTGCAAGTCGACAAATTTACCCATTCTTTTTGGTATGATGCAAAAAACCAAAGAAAGTTCAACTTTAAATGCTCATATGTATCTTCTAAAAAAAAAAAAAAATTATATCAGATTCTGAATCCTTGGGAAATTTTTTGTCGAATAAGTATGGTTAAAATCGTTTTTGCGAACATGACGTTTTCGATTTTTGCAACGCTACTGTGCGTCGTTGTCAATAATTTTGCGAATGTTACTCATTTACTCACCAGCATAGCAATATTGAGCATTATAACTTCATCGTCCTCATGTCGACTGCCAGACATTTCCTCTTGCCAGACCAAGGGATGACTGGGTGTGCTGCTCATAGTGTTATTTTTATTGAATGTAACGTTTTTGTGGGTCATTATCTCCCTAAGTGACGTTAAAAAGGATTGGTCCTTAATTTTTATTTGAATTTATCATTTATATACTTACTTGTATACATAAGGTCCAACTTGTTCTACTTTGAGCCGCTCGCGACCAGCCAAAAAAGCCTCTGCGTTGGTTATATTAAAGAGGTATATCTTAATGTACAGATCAACTGGTGGCAGGGCCCAAAGATTAAAAATTTCACCTCCCTCAGACATGATTAACTTCTGCAAAAGGTCAACGTACAAATAAATCAATAAACGGTCAAATACATTGTCAATGAATTGATTCGCGGTCTCTCAAACGAGCTGCATTGCCCAAACTACGTGCCAATGTCGAGCTAAAGACCCTCAAGTAGCCAGTCCCACAATTGGCAAACACAAAGATTAGGGCTAAGAGCCTTAGTTTCTATTTATTGTTACTTACCCATTTAAATATTAAATCATATGGCTGAAACACTTTAACCAGCACTGCTGTTGTAATGGCCAAAAATCCGATGACAAGTAGGAGAAAAGCGCCTAAAAAATAATAATACCATATATAATTATCGTTGTACTAATTGGTCTATTATTATAATAACTATTATTAACTTATGGTAAAAAAAATAGTTTTGTTCAAAATATTTCCAAAATTATTGTACAAACTGTGCGTGATGTAAAGGGTTTCTTTTTTTCCTTGACCTCAGCCACTCTTTTAAGAGCTGCATTTTACAATACTACCTGTAAAGATTTCACAACACTATCTAAGAACAGCTGACTAGCACATGCAAATGTTTATTTAATTAACAATTTCTATAAGAAGGATGCATAAAAATCAAGTGCAGGATGAGAATGGATGAATTGGTACGGGCAAAACAGCTGACATCCGCATGAGTTTTCCAATACTTCTTATTGAACATTTTCAGTAATGCGCCGAAAACAGATGATTGAAAATTTAAATATTTCAAATTAACGGCCAAGAATGCTTGTAACTTTAATTTTATGTAATGAACTGGTAACCCATTAACGTACTTAGGTTGGACGTTAGAGCGGGACAAAATCTAATTAGACCCCTATTAACAAAACTCAGGCAAAACAAAAGCGGTTTGCCTATACCGGCCAGCTGATCTTCCTTGGGAACCAGTGTGACCAAAAAATTTAAGAAAAATCCATTAAAAGCGTTTATGGCGTTTAAGGCTTTTCTTTGGGCACTCTGAACAGCTGGACACAAATTTGTTAATAAATATGGCATTAAAATGTCCTTTGTTAGTTAAATCCCATATCATGGGCTTCCTTGACAGCACTTATCAATGCCACTTTTTTCCTTCAACTTTCCCTTCAGCAGGCCTGTAGAATAAATGAAATGAATTAATGTTATACCACGATATCAGCTGTTTACTCTCTTGATCTGGTAACGCCATTAAATTTTCGCAGGTATAATTTTGGTCGTCACGACGCACAGTAGTGCCTTTTCCCATTTTACGTTGCAAAAATCATAACTGTGCAAGTCCAAACCCAATTCCCTTTTTCGGATTATGAATGTGTCTATTATTTAAAGCAAAAATCATGGCGATAGGTAATATATATATTTTTTTTATAATATTACCTGAAAGTCAACCAATTTTCCCTTTTTTTTCATATGATGCAAAAATGGAAACTAAGTTCAACTTTGAATGCTCATATCTTCTACAAAAAAGAATTGATTTTACTGCAGATTCTGAATCCATGGGAAATTTGCTGTCGAATTTGCGGTTAAAATCATTTTTGCGACAACGACTTTTTTGATTTTTGCAACGGCTTTTGTTCAACAGGCGCTACTGTGCGACGAGGTAAATTCTTCTTCTTCTTCATATTTTCACACCGTTTTTATACCCTATTATTATTTCAGTCAGAAGTTTGCAACGCAGTGAAGGAGACCTTTCCGACCCTATAAAGTATATATATTCTTGATCAGCATCAACAGCCGAGTCGATCTAGCCATGTCCGTCTGTCCGTTTCTACGCAAACTAGTCCCTCAGTTTTAAAGCTATCTGAATGAAACTTTGCATATAGTCTTCTATATACTCTCACTGCTATATATGTCGGAACGGGCCGGATCGGACGACTATATCATATAGCTCCCAAACAAATGATCGATCGATTTTTAGAAAAGAAAACTATAACTTGGCTGTTTTTCAACTTTTTTACACTATTTTTTAAATATGGCCATTTTATATTATTTCAGATTTTCGGTAAAAATTTAATAAAAATCGGACGACTATATCTTATAGCTGCCTTGGAACGATCGGGAAATTAATAGGGAAAAAAATATAACTTCGTTGTTTTTCAACTTTTTTTCATCTACTCCGGGATATACGCTTATTTTATTATTCTAGAAATTTGGTATAAATTTCATAAAAATCTGACAACTATGTATATCATATAGCTGCCATATAAACGATCGGTAGATGTAGAGAAGATATAAAACTGGGAATGCAAAACTGTAACTGTCAAACTGTAAACATAATAAGTATAGGTAAAATGTAATGAAATATTATCTGCAAGGGTATACAAACTTCGGCGTGCCGAAGTTAGCTTCCTTTCTTGTTTTATATGGAGTTTGGCCTCTAAAACACATGTTACATCCGATTTTCGTAGTCAGTTTACTAGGCTTTAAAGCAGGTTGATATGCACATTAACGCCGGCTTTCCTCCTTCTTTTTATTTGGTTAGAGTTCATTGATTGTGAATTTATGTAACTATTTCACATTTATCGCCTTTTCTACTAGCCTTAATTAATCACTTTGTATGCAATGCAAATCAATTAAAATTTTTTGTCGTTAGTGGCAAATGAATAAACAAAGAACTTGGGTTATTTTTAAAAGCACTCTTGTATGCACGAGGTATAAAAATATAAATTGATGTATAAATGGGAGTCGCTGAAGATAATACAAATGCTTTATAGCTTTATTTGTTTTACTTTGCCAAAATTTTGATTTCGGAAAGTTCTAATTGATCTTGCCGAGCACGTATCCTCAGATATTTACATACATACTATGTATGTATGTACTTATATAGATACATATGCATATGTATGTACATTGATATAAACATACATACATATGCATTCGGATTTGCCACCCAAAACGCACAGTGACTGCGCCCATAGGCCAAAATAAAAATATCATTATAACAAACATGTACGAAAAGTAAACATATCGTCTCTAAAACGTACAAGCTTCTTCGTGGCTTACCAGATTTTTTTGGAAATCTAACGGCACTTTCTAAAAATAGAATTGAAGATGTAAACACTTGTTCATTTGCAGAGCGCACCTGCGCGCATCGCGAAATTTTCAAAACCAAACCAAACTTTTTTTAATGGATTTTGAAGTTTAAGGTATTTTCTATATAATGAGATATAATTTTATATATTAATAATAATTATTGTTTTCATTATATCAATGTGAAATAATCATGTTTTTTGTCTATATTTATACCCTTGCAGGGTATTATAATTTCAGTCAGAAGTTTGCAACGCAGTGAAGGAGACCTTTCCGACCCTATAAAGTATATATATTCTTGATCAGCATCAACAGCCGAGCTGATGTCCGTCCGTCTTGTCCGTCTGTCCGTTTCTCCGCAAACTATATGCCTATACGACTATATCATATACATAGCTGCCATACAAATGATCGACAAATTTTAAGAAAAAAAAATTTTTTTAAATATAATATTTTTTATTATTATTATTTCAGAATTTCTCTTTACATTTTATGAATATCGTACGACTATATATTATAGCTGCCATAGGAACTTCGTTGTTTTTTAACGCATTTTAATCAACTCTGAGATATAAGACTTTTTTATTATTTCAAAATTTTGTTATAAATTTGATGAAAATCGGCCAACTATATCTTATAGCTGCCATAGAAACGATCGGTAGATTCAGAGAAAATGTAAAGCTGGGAATGTAAAACTGTAACTGTCAAACTGTAAACTTAATAAGTATAGGTATAATGTAATGAAACTCTGTTTTGTGTGTGGGGGGTAAGGTTAATTCGGGGCAAAACGGGCCACTTTTCAAATGTACTGTGGCGAAACGGCTTAAGTTTGCTTAATGAATTAAAAACCATATAATAACATAACATTTGAACAGTTTTTGATAAATTTTGTATCAAAAAATATTTAGAGGTAGAGGAGTTATGGGAAATCTCCCGAATCGCCTCCAAAAAAGTTGGTTTGCGGTGTACATCCTAACTGTCCACAGAATCATCCGATCTAAAAAAATTATACCTCATTCGTTTAAGGATAAGTGTCCCGAGGTACTCACGAAGCGTTTTAATTTTTAATATTTTTTCCCGCTTTTTTATCAAAATTTGAAGTCAAAACCCCGATTTTTGACTCAAAAAATTAGTTAATTTGTTATATAAAAAATATAATAAAATAATAAATTAAAAAAAGCTCGACGTGAGTTCCTGTACAATTACCTATAGAAACCGATTGGTCCAGTAGATTTTGAGTTATCGTGTACACCGATTTTCAAAATGGCATTTTTCACGAGAGCGCTTTAAACTTTGTGATGCTCATGCATTGATCACCAACCGACCTTTGTTCAACTCTGCATAACTTCGTCAATTTTCCTATGATCGATGTAAAACTTGAACACAATATTCCTAAGATATTGAGCCTTTAAAATAAAAAATACAAAAAAATTTAAGAAAAAAAAAAATTAAATACCTATTCGATATTTTCAGTAATTCAGTCGTGTATGAAAAAGCCTGGCTATCAATTAGCTCTATGAATTACGTACATATCTCTGGAAAACATTCTCTTGATATATGTACATATGTAAATGTAAGGCCCTATACGTAAATCATTTGTTCACTTGCCGTCAAATATTATCATAAAAAACATACATATGTACATATGTATATACGAAATTTCGGCTTAACGATGATTTGACAATAAATACATACATATATACATATAAGAGAGAGGGAAAATACCGAAATGGAAAAAGCGTCGATAACCAAAGAGCAGTGCCTAGCCAACGCGGAACCGAAAGCTTCTACATTAAATGCTAAGTACTGCTGATGAGTAACAAAGTTGATTAAATTGATTACTTTGCTTGCAGGCATCGGTTGCAGAAAGTTGCGTCTGTTAAATGCAGACAACATACTGCTAGCTTGGAGCTGTGCTCATCACAAGCACACGTACATACATACATATGTACATGTATTGTATGTATGTACATAATGAGACTTCTTTGTGTTTTTTCTTCTGCCTTGCATGCTGTCAGAGCATAAGCCAAATTTCACTTGAGACGGCTATACATACCTGTGGTGGAATATTTTTAGATTTTAAAGTTTTTGAAATTAATGGAAAACTTGATTTCCGACTTATCATTAAATACGGCTTAAAGTAGTTTTCGGCATTAAACTTGGCCTCTTCCCGGTGCTCCCTTCACAGTCATTATCATCGATCGGCCGTGTCGGTTCTTGACGCTCATAATGTGATGCTACGTCTCAATCAATATATGGAATGCCTTCTATTTTATTTATTGTATTTAGAGATGGCATGTGTTCATTTTTTTGGCTTTTGGCAATATCTATGTGTCCGCTTTTTTGAATAAATAATTTTTAGCAGCTAAACGAACAAAAACAAAATATATGAACATATACATAAATAAAACTCATTTGACAATCCTGTTTGACCGTGAACAGTCACTTTTATCGTAATTTTGAATTTCGAATCAAAAGTTTTTGATAACCGCGGGCCGATTTTGTTCGTCGAGCAATTTATGCAACCAAAACTTGTTTCACTCGGTTCTTGTCTCTCAGACTATCCAATTGATTTCACTTTAACATTTAATATTTAAGAAAATTGGTTGGCTGTTACCGTTTCGTAATACAACGTTAATGCTTTTTAAACCCTTGCAGGGTATTATATGTAGTTTAAGTCAGAAGTTTAAAACGCAGTATAGGAGACATTTTCGACCCTATACAGTATATATATTCTTGATTTGCATCAACAGCCGAGTTGATCTAGCCATGTCCGTCCGTCTGTACGTTCCTACGCAAGCTACTCGCTCAGTTTTAAAGCTATCTTAATGAAACTTTGTATATAGTGTTCTGAATACCCTCACTGCTATATATATCGGAACGGGCTGGATTGGACGACTATATCATATAGCTGCTAAATTATATCTTCGCTGTTTTTCAACATATTTTCATCTACTCTGAGATATGGTCATTTTATTATAATTTTTTTTTTCATTTTCAGATTAATTTTTTTGAAAATCGGACGACTATAGCATATAGCAATAGAAATGATAGACAAATTTTTAGAAAAAAAAATTTAACTTGGCTGTTTTTTAACATATTTTCATTATTTTTGAGATATGTCAATTTTTTATTATTTTAGAAATTCGGTTTTAATTTTATTAAAATCGGACTACTATATCTTAATTCTGACATTGAAACGATCGGGTAATTAATGGAAGAAAATTATAACTTCGTTGTTTTTCAACGTGTATTCATATACTTTGAGATATGAGGTTTTTTATTTTTAATCTTATGAAAATCGTACGACTATTTCATATTGCTACCATAGAAATTATCAGTGGATATACAGAGAAATGTAAAGCTGTGAGTATAAAACTGTAACTGTCAAACTGTATATATGTATAATAAGTATAGGTAAAATGTAATAAAACTTTGTTTTGTTGGTTTTTCAGCATTTAATTTTTTAATGTTTATTGTATAGTAGATATTTTAAAATCTAAAATATAGTTTTTTTAAACAATTAAATTTCCTTTTTTTTTGAATTTTATTAAAACCAAATTATTATATGCTATGTATAAATATGCAACTTTTAAATAAGTAAATGTAAGGGTATATAAACTTCGGCGTGCCTTTCTTGTTAAATTTTAAACTTACGCATAGAAAAATTAGGTTTAATTAGAAAAATAAGGAATAAGGAAAGGAGTAAAATTCATTTCATTTTTTTATTCCTTTTTTTTTTTCTAAATAAACCTAATTCCCTATTTTCCTAAATTTCCGACATATGTATGTACATACATATATGGTAGTGACAATAGTCAGAAAACTATCTGCAAAGTTTTACTCAGATAGCTTCTGATCTGGGGGACTAGTTAGACGGACTAGGCTAGATCAACTCGGCTGTTGATGCTGATCAAGAATATACATACTTTATAGGGTCGGAACCGTCTCATTCTCTGCGTTGCAAACTTTCAACTATAGTTAAAATATCTTGCAAAAGTATAACAATTTGGTATGTATGTATGTACGACTTTAACATCCTGATTGGAGCGTTACTTTTTTTTGTATGTATATGGTCACATAACCTACACATAACGTAGTCAGTAACGAAATTTAAGGTCAATAGTATGATCATTGCCGCCTCTCCATGCATTAAATACTATAGTATGTCGAGTGAAGTGATTGCGTGTAATTTAAAACTCGAACTTGTCTTACAGCTTATATGCACATACATACAATTACGGTATATGGTTTAACTTTGATTTGATATTCAAGTTCAGGGTCCAACTAAATACACAAAAATTGATTTGTAGTGTTTTTGGGCGGAGCCGTTTTCATAGTTTGGCAAGATATGTACATACTTAGTTCGAGAAGACTCTATGACGAACTGTGTCATTGTCGATTGGGGTATTTTGATTTTTTTACGTTGTCGATTTGTTTCTATTCAAAATAACAAAAAAAAAAATAAAAGAAATAAAAAAAAACTGAAGTGCTATGCTAAATAGCTTTGATGGTTTTTTGGTGAGCGTTTCTTTTATGTTTCTTCCGCATGTGGCAAAAGCAAGCGACTTAACACGCATTTATCGAAAAATGTTGATAAGCAATACAAAAGCAAGGGAATAATTGTGCAAATGTTTGTATGTACATATGTATATACATATAAATCATATTAAGAGTTTACATTTAAATCTATTAATGTCTTTACTTCATCGACAGACTCATATTTCCGGACTTAACTTACGTTTAGGAACTCTATTATGTTTGCCTTGGTTCGGTTCATTAAAAAAGCTACCCAATATATCAATCGGTTTCATTGATCGATTCGCTTTGAGGCTCTTACGACGCTGGGCACGTTGCAAAGCGGACATAGCGGCCGAAGAAGCTGCAGGATCTCTATTAGTCGGTGAACCTGGCCCGAATCCGGCTTTATCTAGCGATTTCCGTTGATAATTATTTGCATCCTCGTCACTTACACAAACTGCACTATAACGTCGAGCAAACATATTGCCAAAGTCCTTCATAGTAATAGTTTGTTGCTTATTTATTTATTTATAAAAACTTATTTACGTGTTCAATATTATACTTTCGTTTTTAAGCACTTCACAATTAAATCTAAATTGATATTAATTTCTGTACCCGCGGCACTAAAAAACTTAGATTGGCTTTTGCTGCTGCAGCTCCTTAAGCATGGAAGCACATTTTCTTATACCGAGCTATATTATATTTTAAATCGCATTGGCGTCCGTTCGCCAGCATTGTCCTCATATAAATGAAATCGTGGATGCGGATTCATCGAGCAGGTAACCTACGGCTTCAGTCTAGTACAATTATAGCTTATAGAAAAGAGCAGTCTCGGAAAGAAAGAGAGATAGAGAAAGAGCATGATAGAGATTGAGAGAAAGAGAGACCAACACAAAGAGATCGTGCGAGCGTGCTGGACGCCATTCATACTTACATACATACATACATATGTACATATGTACATAGTCTTTAGGGCTTAGCTTAGGTCTGAGCTGGAGTCTTACGTTACCTTACGTACACGCTTACGAAGCTACAACTATTCGCTCAGCTGTTGCTTTGTTTTGAGCCGGTCTTCTGATCTAAACGCTTAACCGAAAAACCAGAAGTAGCTCAGCTCAAGCCTAAACCAGTTTCGAGTCATTGTCAAGATGCTGCCGTTGCTTTGATTGGCTTTGGGGAAATACCATATCATATCATATTACTCATACGTAATATAATCAGCGTGATATGGACAACTTTTTTTGTATTAACATTTATCGAGTTTTAATGGATTTAGACCCACTGAACGAACACACAGCTAAAATTTTTCCGTCAGTAAAACACTTAAAATTAATAAGTACGTACATACATACATATGTGCATGCATGGAAGTTTTATTTTTCGTCTTTAGAATCTTACCTATTTTTAGTGATCTTGAGAATCGTGTTTTACTTAAAAGCCACCCACATATTTATTACTCAGTTCTCACATATTAAAGTTAACACTTTCATTTAGCAATACAATTTTCTTGTTTTTTAGGTATCAACAGACTTAGAATCAAAATATGTAAATGTTATTAATAATAGAAAGCATATTTTTTGGTAACTGGTCAAGCGACAGCTAAGTACTCTAGCAGTTAGCCATTAAATCGTTAAGAATTGTTAAGCATTCAGTCAAATGAAAAAAATTATTTAAGTCATACATACAGTGCCGCTCAAATGAATAGGTTTAAAAAATCGTTCTCACATTTTTTACTCTGTCTTTGTTCCAATTGAATGGTTTGCTATTATTTCTTTTTATTTTGAACCTTTATTTGTTTACGCACTGTATGTAAGAAAAAATTAACGGGACAAATGCAATGGTTATTCAGGATTTTACTGTTATCATAAAATTCGCAAAATGCGTGTTTATTCTTGGCTCATCTGAATAGGTTTAACTCTTTAGACTTTACTTTGCGTTTGACTGAGTGACAGAAAAGAAGTCAATTCTTTTGTTTTTCAAAATTTAAAGTATTTTTGACAGTTTTTTGTAAAATGGTCCACGGAAAACCTTTAACCGATTTTGAAAAGGGTCGCATAAAAGGTTATATTGAATCCGGAAAAAAAATGAAAGGAGGACAAAACAAGAAGGGAAGCTAACTTCGGCTTGCCGATGTTTGTATACCCTTGCAGATTGGTTTTGATATTTATATTATAAATTTAAATGCTTAAAACACACACAGAACAGAGTTTCAATACATTTTACCTATACTTACAGTTTGACAGTTACAGTTTTACATTCACCATTTTCTCTACATCTACCGATCGCTCCTATGGCAGCTATATGATATAGTTGTCCGATTTTTATGAAATATTATACCAAAATTCTAAAATAATAAAAAAAGCTTATATCTCAGAGTAGATAAAATACGTTGAAAAGTACCGAAGTTAAAATTTTTTTCCTATTAATTTCCTGATCGTTCATATGGCAGCTATAAGATATAGTCGTCCGATTTCCATAAAATTTTTACCAAAATTCTGGAATAATATAAAATGGCCATATCCCAAAAATGATGCAAAAATTTTGAAAAACAGTCAAGTTATATTTTTTTTCTAAAAATTTATCGAACATTTGTATGGCAGCTTCATGATATAGTCGTCCGATCCGGCCCGTTCCGACATATATAGCAGTGAGAGTATATAGAAGACTATATGCAAAGTTTCATTCAGATAGCTTTAAAACTGAGGGACTAGTTTGCGTAGAAACAGACAGACGGACAGACGGACAGACAGACAGACGGACGGACATGGCTAGATCGATGATGATCTTAAGGAAGCACGACTTCGATTTGCCCGAGAACACATAACGTGGAAGAAGAAGTGGAAGACTGTGGTCTTCTCCGACGAAAAGAAGTTCAACCTCGATGGATCAGACGGCTACAACTACTAGAATGAGCCATATCTTTTTATAGAACATGCAATCTCCAGTTTATCACCTCGAAGATCAACGAAAATGGTTACAAAACTGTGCTCCAAAAGGCTTTTCCCCAGTTTTCTGACACGTATGGTCATATTACATGGACGCTTCCATCCATACCGCTCGGGTTGTAAAGCAGTGGTTTAGGGACCAAAATTTCAAAATTCTCGAGTGGTCGCCTTACTCTCCTGACATTAACATCATGTAGAACATTTGGGACTTTTGTCAAGGAGAGTATACGAAGGTAGTTGAAGCAATTAAAAAAGCCTGCTCAACAATTTCACTAAATAAAATCGAAAAATGCTATGAATGCTTACCAAACCGTATGTTTGAAATAATTAAGAACAAGGGTGTACATGTAAATTTAATAAATTAAGTAGTTAAACCTATTCAGTTGAGCCAAAAAAATTAATCATTTTGTTATGTTTTTGAAAAAATAATAAAAGTAATAGGAAACTACAATTCTCGTGTGAGTGTTCGCTTTTTAGCAATACATGCTACTGAAAAACATTGGACTTATGTATATTAAAAACAGTGAAATTTTATATAAAACATTGAAATTATATTGAAAAAAGTGGAAATATAGTTAAACATTGAAATAATTGTTTTAGGTGAGTAAAAACTAAAAGTTAAATCTAAATTATTAAGTTATATTATTATGAAACTACCGCATTAATTAGAGATTTTATTAAAGATTTCACAGCTCCATATGGTTTACACAAGTGCTACAAGACTACTAGATGGCACTCTTAATGGAATTTATAATGCATTGGCAATGCATTAGCCGCTAAAATCGATAGATATACAATATACTAGATACTAACTTTGGACCGGAATTAAATTGTACTTGATAAGTGAATTAACTTGTACAACATTTACATTTGTATTGACAGGACCAGTGAATGTTTCTCAACTCTCATCTGCCTTCAGCGCTAATAAGACAAAGTAAAATATAAATGAATCCTTGGTTTTGGGTATCTCACAGACATAAATGACGGTAGTTTTTCTAGTTGTATGAGACATGGACTCAAGTCAAATAGATTTTTTGCTGGCTAATACATATATGAACTTTGTATTTGTTTATTTATCAATTTAGGTTATAATAAAATAAAATAACAAAAATAAGAAATAACAAGAAAGGAAGCTAACTTCGGCAAACCGAAGTTTTTATACCCTTGCAGATTGGTTTTTATATTTATACCCTTGCAGGGTATTATAATTTCAGTCAGAAGTTTGCAACGCAGTGAAGGAGACGTTTCCGACCCTATAAAGTATATATATTCTTGATCAGCATCAACAGCCGAGTCGATCTAGCCATGTCCGTCTGTCCGTCTGTCTGTCTGTCCGTCTGTCCGTCTGTCTGTCTGTCTGTTTCTACGCAAACTAGTCCCTCAGTTTTAAAGCTATCTGAATGAAACTTTGCATATAGTCTTCTATATGCTCTCACTGCTATATATGTCGGATCGGGCCGGATCGGACGACTATATCGATAAATTTTTAGAAAAAAAATTATAACTTGGCTGTTTTTCAATATTTTTTCATAATTTGTAGATATAGCCGTTTTATATTATTCCAGAATTTTGGTAAAAATTTTATGAAAATCGGACGACTATATGATATAGCTGCCATAGGAAAGATCGGGAAATTAATATAAATAAAATTATAGCTTCGTTGTTTTTCAACGCATTTTTATTTACTCTGAGATATAAGTTTTTTTTATTATTCTAGAATTTTGGTATAAATTTCATAAAAATCGGACAGCTATATCTTATAGCTGCCATAGAAGCGATCGGAAAATTTATAAAATATATAAAGCGGGGAATGTAAAACTGTAACTGTCAAACTGTAAACATAATAAGTATAGGTAAAATGTAATGAAACTCTGTTTTGTGAGTGTTTTCAGCATTTAAATCTATAAAATAAACATCAAAACCAATCTGCAAGGGTATACAAACTTCGGCGTGCCGAAGTTAGCTTCCTTTCTTGTTATATTATAAAGTTAAATGCTGAAAACACTTACGACAGTTACAGTTTGACAGTTACAGTTTTACGTTTTCTTACATCTACCGATCGTTTTTATGGTAGCTATATGATATAGTTGTCCGATTTTCATAAAATTTATAACAAAATTCTGAAATAATGAAATAAGCTTATATCTCAGAGTAGATGAAAATAGGTTGAAAAACAACGAAGTTATACTTTTTTTCTATTAATTTCCTGATCGTTCCTATGGCATCTATAAGATATAGTTGTCCGATTTTCATAAAACTTATACCAAAATTCTAAAATATATTATAAAATATCCATATCTCAAAAATGATGCAGAAATGTTGAAAACAGCCAAGTTATAATTTTGTATCTAAAAATTTATCGAACATTGGTATGGCAGCTATATGATATAGTCGTCCGATCTGGCCCGTTCCGACGGCAGTGATAGTATATAGAAGACTTCATGCAAAGTTTCATTCAGAAAGCTTTTAAACTGAGGGACTAGTTTGCGTAGATATAGTTGTCCGATTTTCATAAAACTTATACCAAAATTCTAAAATATATTATAAAATATCCATATCTCAAAAATGATGCAGAAATGTTGAAAAACAGCCAAGATATAATTTTTTGTCTAAAAATTTATTTTATTTTTTTATTTATTTATTTATTAAGAATAGCAAATATCTGCCATTTTGAATCCATATCCTTACCTCAGACCGGATAAGGAGTGTTTTTTAATGATATGCTCCGACTCACATCAGGTGGTCAGAGGCAAGGATAGGTGTCTTAAAATATTATTTTTGTTAAAGTCTAATGACATTTCAAAATATAACAGAGAGTACATGTCGTTGTAAAGCGAACATAAAACGCGAAAAGGATCGTGTGCCTCAAAATTAGTTTTACAAATATCCAAAGCTATAGGCCGAAAGTAACGTGATGGCCTAGAAGGAACTGAAAAGCGTATTTGCTTAAGAAGATTACTGGAAAAAATATGTCCATTTATTAATTTATAAAGAAACATCACGCCGTGGCAGGTCCGACGATCCTTAAGAGAGGGTAGGTCCAAAAGGCGTAGTCTGTCAGCATAAGGAGGAAGGCGGCTATTTGGGTCCCAGTCTAAACCCCGAAGAGCGAACAAAAGGAATTGTTTCTGTACCGATTCGATAAGGTCCTGATACTTTGTATATTGGGGGGACCATACACACGAACAATATTCGAGTATGGGCCGAACCAGGGATATATATAAGAGTTTTGTAGTGTAGGAATCATCGAATTCCTTAGACCATCGTTTTACGAAAGCAAAAACACCCTTTGCTTTACCGACAATTATACCGATGTGATCGGTGAAGCTCAAGTTGTGGGTAAATAGAATACCAAGATCCGTTACAGAGTGAATACGTTCAAGAACACTCGTGCCTAAGAAATAGTTGGCCTGGAAACAATTTCTGCGGTAAAACGACATGTGTATTTATATTTGGAGTTGATAAGAAACAATAAATTGTGAGTGCACCAGGACAACATGTTGTTTAAATCAGCTTGCAAAAGCTGAGCAGAGTCAGGATTTACAAGAGGCAAACATAGTTTTACGTCATCAGCATACATCAAGACGTAAGAGTGGAGAATAACTTGGGGGAGATGCCAAATAGAAGAGGACCGAGGTGGCTCCCTTGAGGAACAAAGAAGTCACGTGAACAAGGTTTGAGAATGAACCCTTGAATGCAACTCTTTGAGTACGGTTCGTCAAATAAGTAGAAATCCACTTGATCAACGTAACCGGAAAACCCAACAGACAAAGTTTCTTCAGCAGTAATTAATGATTCACCGAATCGAAAGCTTTGCTGAAATCTGTAAAGATAACATCGGTTTGGGTGTTATTTTTAAACGCGTTTCTAATGACAGCAACAAATTCAAGGAGATTTGTAGACGTTGATTTACGTTTCATGAAGCCATGCTGTGAGGGGGGCATTATTGAGCTACATTGGTGCTGAAGCTGAGTAGTAATTAGAAATTCGAATAATTTGGGAATCGCACTAAGTTTTGCTATACCTCTATAGTGTTCAATATTAGATTTACTGCCCTTTTTATGAAGCGGAATGATAAACGATTCTTTCCAAACTTTGGGGAAAGAATCATTTATCATTCCGCTTCATAACATTACTAAAGCAGCTATATGATATAGTCGTCTGATCTGGCCCGTTCCGACGGCATTAATAGTATATAGAAGACTTCATGCAAAGTTTCATTCAGAAAGCTTTTAAACTGAGGGACAAGTTTGCGTAGAAACGGACAGACGGAAGGACGGACAGACGGACGGACATGGCTAGATCGACTCGGCTGTTGATGCTGATCAAGAATATATATACTTTATAGGGTCGGAAATGTCTCCTTCACTGCGGTGCAAACTTCTGACTGAAATTATAATACCCTGCAAGGGTATAATGAAAATGTTTGCTTTATTATAATTTAAGCATAATAAAACAAAAATATCAAAAAATTTGTTGATATATCGATATTTTTTTTCTGATATATCAAATATAATTTTGATATTTTGTTTCAATAAAAAATATCATCGATACGATATTTTTAAATATTTCGACAACCCTACAGCAGATCAGTCAATGGCACAGATTGCACTGTGAATAATTCAGAACAAATTTTCTAAAAAATCCAGTCAGCCCCAAAAAAGCTTGGACTGCTCTGACGTTTTCCGGCACAGCAAATTTTCTAACCGCATCAGTTTTTTACTGTCCAGGCCATATGTTTCCGTCCTCAATGTTGTGGCCCAAAAAGTATATTTTCTTCTGTAAAAAGTGACATTTTCGACACTTTATCTTCAAACCAAACTCTCCAGCTTTTTTCCATCTTCTTCAAACATTGCTCAGCAGTCTCTGCGTGAATTATTATATCATCCATGTACAAGTCGAGTACATCTTTGTTCATCAGCTCCTGGAATACATGGTTAACATAACGAATAAAAACAGCTGGTGAGTTCCTAAATCCAATCGGGGTCCTATTGAATTCGTAAAGTCCGGATTTGGTGATAAACGCCGTGAATTTCTTGCTATCTTCCTCAATAGCCACGTGAAAGAAACCATTCTCTAAATCCATCACGGTAAAGAACCTCGCTTTTTGCAGCTTTTGTAGCACGTCGTCGATTACAGGAACGGGAAAACAATCTCTCAATACCATCGAGTTCAGCTTTCGAAAATCGACGCATATTGTTCCAGCAGGTAACCATTCACCGATCTGCTTTTCGACGTCATTCTCCTCGGCAATCGCCAATCTACTCGGGGATTGACGAAATGGGACGATTTCACCATTCGGCACAATTCGCAGCTTTACTGGAACTTCTGCTACCAAATCCACTACCTTATAGTTCTTGATGAGCTGCGCCACTTCCTTAGCGTACTGCGGAGGAACATCTATTTCCTCATCTGTATTTATTATATTATAAATACTCATCTGTTTTGATTCCTTCTCCCCCAGCGGGGAAGAAAACCTGTATCCGCCGTCCAACATCGAAAATTCGAACTTCGAGATGAAATCGAATCCCAGCAGCGAGTCATACTCGATGTCCTCATCCTCAACACCAACAAACTTGTGTGGCGTCATCTCCTTATCTACTCCAACTTCAGCCAAAGCTACGCAGCTTCGACGCACATCTCACCAAAACGACATTCGGTATTTTCTTGAAGATATAATTGCGCAAAATAAATACGTCGGCTCCCGTATCTACCAGACACTCTTCTTCCACGTCGTTGATGGTCACCTTTTTCATGCGATTTGCACTCCGCACAACTTGAACGCCATCAGCTTACACAGGGCAATCCCTTGACATGTGATATGTGCAACTGAAGCATTTAACGGCAGCCTTGCAATCCTTGCGAAGATGATCTGCAGATCCACAATTGAAGCAGTGATTCCTCCTGTGGTTGAACTCGCGCGGCATCCTATTGTTTGGCGTCCATTTTTCGTTGTTCGGCTTGAACGGCTTCTCGCCCACGCGTTCGTACACCTCAAACTGTTCCTTTAGCTCTTTGTACGTTTTACAATAGTAGAGAGAGTATCTAAAGACTCCTCATGCTTAGGCCGTCAACAACATAACAAATCACTGAACGTACATCGATGTTGCCAAGTGACATCTTTTTTTCAAGCAGCTGCACAAGGTCTTTCAGCGTTCTTGTGTTTTCGTCGATCGAGCTGCTCTCAACTGCTATAACTGTATCATTCTGCCTTCCACTTGTTCCGACACGATTCTGCATGCTTCTTCTTGCAGCCTTTTGTTCTCCTCTTGATTCGGAAAGTTTATGCATGCTTTTAATTTCGTCGTCATTCTCCTGTTCACCAGCTTTTTCTAAGTTATCTATTTGGATACTTTTATCCGCTGCGACAGATCTAGTGTAATACGGCTTCACACTCATACCCTTCCGCTATCCGCCTTTCAGGCTTCTCGGGATTTGCAATTTCCAGGTTTGGACGAGCCCCCAAATGTGAGATGGGTTAATAACCCTGTTGCGTTAGGCTTTATTATAGTAGTTTTGGAATATTATATTTGTTTTAGAATTTGCAAGTTTTCCGGTTATTTACTTTTTACTTTCTTCAACTTTCGTTCTTTGTTTCTATGCTTACGACTTTACTGCTGAATTCCAAACAACTGAAATTAATCTTTTCGTCTCCGTTCCTATTTTGCTGGTGTCACTTCGAAGCTCTCCGCCTGCTTCGAACATTTTCACATGTATTATCAAAAAACTAAGGCTAGCAAAAATCGTCCAAATGAACCCTCCACGAGGGCGCCGGCTGGGCATTGCGTACATTATTAAACCGCTGCTTGCTCCGTCCGTGATAATACAGTGTCCAGCAAAGGCTACGGTTCAATTTCTTCTGCTCAAGAAGCCGGAGGAAATGAACGATTAGCTATGGCTGGAGGTGCCTGGCGGCATGCATAAAACGCTCGTGGGTGGTTCCCCTGAATAAATAAACACCATTCTGGAGGGTTTAAAAGATGAAACCGGTGCTGGGATGTCAGCCCAAACGTCGGTGGAAGGCGTGACTGCTACGACCGGCGGGCACGGGGGGAGCAATCCTTTTTTTTTTTTTTTTTTTTAATAGGCTTTGCTTTTATTTATTGAATCTTCTCATTTATGAGACTAACAATAAGTGTATCAAATCTTACAATACTACCTAACTAGCAGTCATGAGACTGGTACAGAGTGAATGGCCCTGACTAATTATGGCTGGGTTGGATGGTCGTTACGTAGTAGGCGGCTTCTTCTGGAAACTCGTATCAGGTCCCTTGCTAAAGGATTTGGATGGGTGGAGAGTTTTTCCTTGTAGGATGCTTTTTGTTTTTCTATTTCGTTCTTAACTGCAGGAATGCCGAGATCCCTGTGGATATGTTCGTTGGGAATATACCATGGTGCCCCAGTGATAGTTCTCAGGATTTTTGATTGGGCGCGCTGTATGATGTCTAGATTGGTACTGCACGCGTTCCCCCAGAGCTGGGAGCCGTACGTCCATATTGGCTTCAGTGTGGAGATGTAGAGCAGGACCTTGTAGTCCAGACACAGGGGCGATCGGGAGTTTATGAGCCAGTGGAGGCTGCTGGCTTTTAGTTTTAGATGAATTTTCTTGCATTCAATGTGTCTTCGCCATGTTAGGCGTCTGTCCAGGTGGACGCCTAGGTACGTTACCATGTTGACTTCGAGGATCTGCGTGCTGTTCAGGTAGAGCGGAGGGCATGTTTGTCTGTTGAGAGTGAACGTTATGTGCTTACACTTTTGTTCATTTATTTTGATACGCCAGTCAGATAGCCACTTCTCGACTACCTTGAGGTGGTTGGCGTGCTGGGTTGTTGCACGGACTGGGCATCTGGAAGGGCTGAGGATCGCAGTGTCATCAGGGAAAGTGGATAGTGTTAGCTGGTCGCTTGTGGGGATATCCGCTGTGTATAGGACAAATAGGGTAGGTCCAAGTGCGCTTCCTTGTGGAACTTCAGCTTCGATTGAATAGGTGCCGGATGTTGTTGCGTTTCACCTCACTGCAAAGACTCTGTTGTAGAGATACGACTCAAGTAATTTGTGTGTGTATGCCGGCAAGAGTGTTTTAATTTTGTGCATGAGGCCATTGAGCCAGACGCGGTCGAATGCTTGAGACGTCTAGAAATATTGCGCTGCAATATTCTCGATGTTCGAAGGCTGTGCGAATTTCTGATGTTATTCTGTTAACTTGCTCTATAGTTCCATGCTTTTCTCTGAAGCCAAATTGATGAGCTGGGATGATGTTGTGAGCTCCTAGATAAGGAATTATGCGCTTAAGTAGGCATTTTTCAAATAACTTGGACAAGCATGATAGTAGACTTATGATGGAATCGTGTGGTCTTTTCCGGGCTTTGGTATCATTATAATTATAGATTTTTTCCATTTAGTTGGGCACTATTCGGAAGTTCAATTATCATTTTTTGAGTTATTTGGTCATCGCCGGGAGCCTTTTTCGGCTTCAGTTCCCTGATGACCTTCGTGATCTCGTTCGGACGAAATGATGCTGGAGTAGATTCCGTTTCAGTTTGGTTTTGCGGTAGTTCAAATGGATGTGCAGCAAGGTTCGGCTGGAAAACGCCCTGGAGATGTGAGGCAAAAATTTCGGCTCTGTCTTTGTCGCTGCGGGCCCAACAACCAGATGACTTTCTTATCGGGGTGATGGCTTTAGTCGGAGAGCTTAAGCTTGGGTGAGCTCTCCATAAGGGATGCTTTGTGCTGGTTGGCGAGAGTTTCTCAATATATCTTAAATGTGCATTTTCGGCATCTTGCTTCAGGGCCCGGCTTAGTTTGCGTGTGGCTTCATTTAGACGTTGCTTTGAGTATGGCGATCTATTGTTTTGCCACGCCCGTCGCAGACGCCTCTTTTCTTGGATAAGCTGTTCAATTTGCTGGTTCGTTTTGAATTTGATTTTTTGCACATCCTTCTGTTGTGGTGTTGAGATCCTGGCTGCAGTCACAAGTACCTCTTCCAGAGCGGAGGTGGTGGAGTCGATGTCGGCTTCAGTATTGAGCTGGGGGGCTAGCTCTATGTGGGAACTCACATACTTTTTGTATTTCATCCAATTTGTTCTGTGCGACGTCAGCCTGTGAGAGCGATCCGTAGTTTCTGGGCTTTGAAGGAGGGTTATCAACAGCAGCGAGTGATCTGAAGAAAGGTCCGGAAGGGCCTTGGCGTTTATTAGATTGCGTGGGATGTTTTTTGTCACCGCAAAGTTAATTAGATCAGGTATCTTTCTGGGGTCTGCTGGCCAGTAGGTGGGGCTACCAGGGGAAACGTAGTCCAGTTTATTTCTCACATTGATGAGTTATCTTCCCTTTGGGGATCACGAGGCGGGATCCCCAGTGCGTGTGCTTGGCGTTGTAATCTCCTGCAGCTATGAAACGATCTCCAAGAGAGTTGTAAAAGTCCATGAATTGGCCTTCAGAGATTGTAAAGCGACGTGGGCAGTAGACAGCAGCAATGCAAAGGTTGCCGTTACCTGACTGCACTTTAATGGACGTAGCTTGCAAGTAATTTGTTGCAAACCCTTGGTGGAAGTGGTGTTTGATGCGTTCTCTGATAAGGATGCCGGTCCCGCCGTGGGCTTTACCATCTGGATGATCTGTGCGGTGGGAGGTATAACCTCTTATATGAAAGTTGTATCTGCTTGTGAGGTGCGTTTAGAAATTATGTTAGTTCAAGTTTATGCCGTGAGACGCCGTTGGCATTCCACGTGGATATACGTTCCATCATACTTTGTTGAATGGTCACCATCATGGATTCCAGGTTGTTTTGTGACTGCCCTGGGGCCTGCTGAGCATTTACTGAGTTTGAGGGGAGTGGATTTTGCATACCTGTCCGTAGAGCTTCGGCGTAGGAGATGCCCGTGGGGGCATTTAGCGGACCAAAGAAGATCTGGCTGCTTTGGCAAAAAATACATCTGGAGTAGTTTTTGAATTATAATACACATTTTGTATATTTTGTTGGCGTGTAGCTGTCGCTCTTCGCATGCGACTCTTCAGCTCCTTGTAGACCACACAGCCTCTGTAGTTAGATGTATGGTTTCCTCCACAGTTTCCACATTTTTTCGTGTTGGGGTAAAGCAATCCTTTCTGCGTATCGCCAGCGGTTACACCTCTGATGTGACGGGAGCAGGTCAGTCAATTGCAACGCTACTGCCACAAAAACGACGCAGGGGAAGCTAAGCCGCATAGATGCCATAGTCAATAAAGACTCGGAATATGAGAGCGTGCAGCTCTCCAAAGAGGAGAAGGAAAGCCATCTCCACTTGCCGAAACCAGGCACCAGCTCTCCGCGTAGGGACGGGCCAAAACGTCTAAGCGAGGGGATGAGCAAGGCTAAGTAAAGGTAAAGCTTAGCTGGGCCGAGGAGGAGACGCTTGCAAATAAACAAGAAGGGAGACCAAAGTGCAGTCCTCCAGATTAACAAGGAGGCGGAAGACATCCTCTATCCCAGATACGGGAAAATGGCGTGAGGCATGGGTAGTGTATACCTGCGCCTTAAAAAGCGCCATCCCGGGGATAAGGATGCTCACAACCTGAAAGCAGGCGAGGTGGAGAAGGACCTAGGTCTAGAAACTATCTTGAATGCCGCCCAGGGAATGACGCTGGATGAGTCCGACGAAAGAGAGGACGGTGACTGGACTGTAATAGTCAACTCGTCGTATGGAAGTGAGCGCAGTACCCATAACACTTAGGGTGCTGCAGCTCAACCTTCATAAGAGTAAGGTCGCGTCGGAGGAACTCCTCATAGCTATGGAGCAAGGATTCGCCGACATAACTTTGGTTCAGGAGCCATGGACTAAAGTCCACAAATTACAATTTGCTCCATCCAACATCGGTCTACACGCTAACCTTATGTCGCATTACAGCTCTTATGACCTGACTATGTCGATGCTTGTGAGGAGTCGTATGACCCCTCACAAATAGCGGCAACACCAACAGCTGGAACGTCCAAACGCGTCGCGATCACCAGCGACCAACGGCAGCAACAACAGCCTGCAACGAAAAGCCGCGATCGACCAACGGCAACAACAACAGCCGCCAACGCTCACGGAGAGCCACAACAACAACAAAGCGTCGCGGTAAACAGCGGCCGCAACGCCAACAAAGCGTCGCGACCAACAACCCAGCCAGCGGCAACAACAACAACCAAAACGCTCACGGAGAGCCAACAATAAACAGCAGCAGGCAAAACGCTAACGGATAGCGACAACAACAACAACAGCAGCCGAACTTCAGCAACAGCAGTAGACCAAAACCAAAAGAAACCGGCGACGGCCAAGAGCCGAAACAAAACAAAACTCTCGCGAATAACTTTTGTAAATTTCTTTATATTTCCTTAAGGGGTTATCCGGGTTTTGAAACTTAAGGGGGGACATCTGAGTAACTTTTTAAAAAAATCGAAATTTTTTTTTTCGCTTTAACAATTCTTTAGGGTCTTAAAAATAACATACCAGATAGATAGAGTCCGGCAAAAGTGTCTAAGGGTCGAAATTTTCCATTCTGCGGCTATGCCTACCATGTATATATATACGATTTTAAAACTTTAAACGCGTTTTTCTGAAAACCAATTTTTTTGAGGTGGCTGGAAACATAACTCGAACAAATCTTAGCCGATCGATCTGAAATTTTGACAGTATATTCAAAATACACGTAGGATTTTTTTTTTGCTTACTTTTTTTTATCAACAATTTTGTAACGTTTTTTTTTCATGAAAATTGAAATTTTTTTTAATCACTTACCATTTTGCAAAAAATCAAAATATCAAAAAAATCCTACGTGTGTCGATAGAGGTTGAGATATAGAAACTAACAAAATTAGATTTTTTGTTCTAGATCAATAATTAAGGACGTTAGGTTTCCGGCCATGGACCCCTCTCAACGAAGAAATGCTGCACAGCCGCCATTTTGTTTTCGATTTATTAAAAAAAAAAGTATTTTATACTTTACATATAACATTATAAAAACTACTTTAAAATTTTTCGATTGGCTTTTTCATTTGGCCAAAAAAAATTTCTAGAAAATCGGCTTTTTTTTTGCCAGTTACTCAGATGTCCCCCCTTAAGGGGTTATATACAGTTGTACCGCGCAAAAAATGCAATTTTGTCGATTTTTTTTTGACATCATAAAAAATATTTATTAAAAATGTTTTGCCGACGTTGTTTAGTACATGTTTCTGGGTACTTTATTAAATTTTTTCATAAAAAAATATTTAATATTTAAAATGTTATGGCCGAATTCCAAGATCGTCTTTTTTTTCGATGGTGACTTGCGGTGGACATCATATCCCTAGAACGGTTCATCCGAAATCAAAAATTAAAAAAAATTTCGTTAGTATATTGTATTGCCTAGTCCTCTAGACCATGGATTTGTAAAAATTTTGATTTAAAAAAAATGGCGACGGTTTTAACAAAAAATGTACTTTTTCAAGGTATAAGATTTTCGATTTTTATGCTCTAAAAAAAAAAGTTTAAAAAAATGGCGACGGTTTTAACAAAAAATGTACTTTTTCAAGGTATAAGATTTTCGATTTTTATGCTCTAAAAAAAAAAGTTTAAAAAAAAACTCGTTAGAGGACTAGCTATTGTTATAATAAATAAGTGGTCAAAATTTGGTGTTGATCGGATTAATAGTTTTTTAGTAATCGTGACCACCGCAAAGGTAACTTCGAAAAAAAAACGATTCTGAGATAATCGCGTTTAAAGTTTCAAGTTTGTTCAAGCCGATGTGGAGGTCGTGCACTATAAATAGCTACAACTTCTGTTCTAATGCTCCGATCGTTATGAATTTTTGTGAGAATATTCTCAACAGTACATACATACTTGAAGAATATGAAATAAAAAAAAAAGTCGATTTTTTTATCATCACAACTGTATATAACCCCTTAAAAAAATGCAATTATTTCAAACTTTTTTATATAATAGTACAAAGTGTCAGGAATGTTGTCCGAAAATTTCAAGTCGATAGAAGCTAAACTGTAGAAATGGGATAATTTTAAAGCCCAGCGTCGTATGAGTCACAACTGGCAATTCGAACTTTTGCGTCGTTTTTCTCGAAACTACTTTTTTAATCTCGGTAGTAATGATTTCTCGAAAACTATTGCACCGATCGACTTCTGCTTTTGCACACTTCTTTTAGACATGGTTTTGTTGTCGTTGAACGAAGGATTGTTTATATCTTTATTTACAACTCATTTTATAAGCCAAAATATGGCCAAAAATGATGTAAAAAATGACACTTTTTATAAAAAGCTCTACCAGAAATTCAATTTTTAATTAAAACAAGTGTAAACCCCTAATTTTTAAGGTTGCGCGCCTTAGTGTGACCAGCTATTGTAAAGCTATCGATAAGAGACTGATCGTAGATTTAAGGTATTTTGTAAAAACAAAGAGGTGGGTCACTTTTGGATTTAGACAAAAAAGCGAGGACAACGCGATCGGCGGAATAAAATTATAAATCATTAAAAACAAAAGCCATCCGTTAAAAAATTTACTTCAAATAAACTGAATAGTTTACAAATCAGGTGTGGGGTTCGCCCAAAACATTATTTCGTGATGAAGTACGCCGACATACTCAACCTGACAATGGAGGAGTTGTCCAACTGGCTTTCTGAGAAGCACGTGCCGCTGACTGGAAAGGAGACCTTTCATCAGTTGCGGGGAATGGTAAAGACCGTAGCTGGAGACCTGGAGGATGCCGCTTTAGTGGAAACCGGAGAGCTGGACGAGAACAATAGCGTGGCAGAGAGCATTGTGCATAGCGTGGCCGAGAGCAGAGCGGAGAGCGTCGTGGGAAGAGAGTCCGAGCAGGAGGAGCAAGGTTTAGACGAAATGGCTGAGATCACGAAGCAGATGGCCCTGTATAAAGCACGAAAAGATCTTGCGGAACTAAAGGCGAAGGTTGCCGCCTTGGAAGGCAACTCGCTGGACGGCAGGCCCGTTGTTGATGTCAGGGACCTTGAGACCAGTTTGCGCAAATTTTCTGGAGACGATAACATGTCTGTGCACGTTTGGATTCGTGACCTCGAGCTTGCTGCGGTTATGCACGGATTAAGCAACTCCCAACGTTGGCTGTTGGGCAACCGAATGGTGGAAGGCTCGGCCCGCTCGTACGTGATGCTCGAAAAACCCGCTACTTGGAAGGTGCTATGCGAAAGTCTACAAAAAACCTTCGGATTCCGGATGACCAATCACCAGGTGGCAAGGCAATTACAGAGCCGTTCAATTCTGGCGAACGAATCGTTGCTGCAGTATTTTATTGCGATGCGTCACATTGCGGAGCAAGGAACCTTTGAGGAAACAGACATCATAAAATACATTGTTGATGGTCTGCAGGACAAATCCGGATGCGCAGCGCCATTATATTACTGCGCTTCCCTGGATGAGCTGCGCGAGAAGATGATGCGTTACCAGATGGTACAGCCGGAGGACAGGCAGAAGGCATCGGGAGTGGCACGTCCAGGTGCATCTCTGCGGCAGACGCCAGCAGCAAGACCTATACCGGCCGGAGGAGACGTCGCGAGCATAAGGTGCTTCAATTGCCGAGCGATGGGGCACTTCAGTAGCCAGTGCAAGAAACCAAAGCGCCCGGAGGGAGCCAAAATATTTTGACATTTGGAAAAATCAAGATCGTCCTTTTATTTCAAGAAGAATATTACAGTATTGAAGCTTTTGTTATTCCTAATTTTATTTTACCTACGCCTATACTTCTAGGCAGAGATGTATTAAGACTCCTATCACTTAAATTAGTTAAACGCAAAAATGTTATGAAAACAGATCTGAATAAGTTATCGTTAAATAAAACCATTGCATTATCTACTGATTTAATCTGTGCATCCCTATTTACTAGTACATATAAACCAGATAACAATATAAAGACAAGTAGAGAAAGTTATTTACGTGTAAACGCACCTGCAACCCCGGCAAAGCCTCAGATCTTTCAGGAATGGATGCAAGATTTCGCGAATTGTAGGGTACCGAATGAAGATGACGTAGTTAATGTAGGCAGCGAGTTTGGTGGTGCCTCAATGCGAGAGTGTCGTGGAATAGTATATAGACAATACATTGATAGGTTTTCAAAAAGCTATGGTGTACCAAAATGCAAAATGTGCATTCGACTTACGGATTCTACACCATTTTATTGTGCCCCTAGAAGGTTGTCATATCGTGAGAGAGAAATAGTTTCTGAAACAGTTAGTGATCTTTTAGCTAATAGAATCATCCGACCTAGTAATTCGCCATATGCTTCAGCCGTAGTTTTAGTTAAGAAAAAAGATGGAAATGTGAGAATGTGTGTTGATTATCGTGGATTGAATAAGAAGACCGCTAGAGATAATTTTCCGCTACCCCTTATTGAAGACTGTCTAGAATATCTGGAAGGTAAATCGGTGTTTTCCGTTATGACCTTAAGAGTGGCTTTCACCACATAGGTGTTGAAGAAGAATCTGTGAAATATACCGCCTTCGTGACTCCGGACGGGCAATTCGAATACTTGAGGATGCCTTTTGGACTTAAAAATGGTCCCGCTGTTTTCCAAAGATTTATTTCCGACGCCTTGAGAGACTTTGTAAGAAACCGACAGATTGTTGTTTACATGGATGATATTATTTTAGCATCGTATTCCGTAGAAGAGCATAAAAAGATATTAGCTAGGTTGTTAGATCGACTTGTGGAGTTTAACCTTGAGATAAATTTTAAGAAAAGTAGTTTCCTGCAGCAGCGAATAGATTACCTAGGTTATGATGTTAGTGTTCAAGGAATTCTGCCTAATGATACGCATTTAACTGCTATAAAACAATATCCGGAACCAATTAATAGCAAGACGTTACATTCCTGTCTTGGTTTATTTTCCTATTTTAGGAAGTTCGTCCCCAATTTTTCGCGTGTAGCAAAGCCTTTGACCGACCTTCTTAAAAAAGGGGGACCGTTTCCCATGTCGGATTGCGAAAAAGGAGCATTCCTGCAGCTAAGGACAGCGTTGTCGAGTCCCCCTGTGCTGTCTATCTTCAATCCGCAGTATGAAACCGAATTGCACACGGACGCAAGTTCTCACGGGTTTGGTGCTGTTTTGATGCAGCGACAGCTGGATAAGAAGCTACACCCTGTTTTCTTCTACTCGAGAAAGGCCACTGCAGCCGAATCTCGCTATCATAGTTTTGAACTCGAAACCTTGGCAATCATATACGCCTTGCGTCGTTTCCGAATATACTTAGAGCATAAACCCTTTTTAATAGTAACTGATTGTAGTTCCTTGGTCCAAACCTTAAGTAAAAAGTCTATAAATCCTCGTATTGCCCGTTGGTCCCTTGAGTTAGAAAGCTTCAATTATTCGATAGTCCATAGGCCAGGGTCGAATATGGCCCATGTAGATGCGCTTAGTAGGCAAACAGAGATGCTGAGAGAATTGGAAGGAATTTCTGATCCGTGTCCTATTTCGTCAAGAGATGTTTCACCTCTTCGACATTGTAGCCCTATTCAATCTTGTGTTTCCTTTGAGCCTTGTGATCCTACTGCACCTTGTGTAGTTTTTGAACCCGTAAAATCTTGTGAGCCGTGTGAAACTTTTAAATCTTGTCGATCTACTGATTCTTGCGAACCTAGGAAACATGATGTACCTTGTGGTCCTGAGAAACGTGTTAAATCCGTTAGGTTTGCCCCTGAGGTTGAAGAGATTGTTGGAATTGTAGGGGCATCCCCATATGATATTGATTTACTTTTGCAGACCGAACAGATAAGAGATCCGGAAATCCGTCGAGTGCGAGAGAAGTTAGAGATTGGTGAAATGGAAAATTTCGTATTGTTAGATGGGATAGTGTATAGAGCAAAGGATAGTGAGAAACTGTGTATGTATGTCCCGAGCCGAAAGCAGGAAGATCTAATTAGAAAATTCCACGAGAAGTTGGGCCATTTTGCAACAGATAAGTGTGTGAATAAACTGAGAGAAAAATATTGGTTTCCTGGTATTAGGAGTAAGGTCGATCTATTTATAAAGAACTGCTTACCGTGTATCCTACATTCAGTTCCGAGAAGTATTCACAATAGGACGCTTCATAGTATCCCTAAAGCTCCGGTCCCGTTTGATACAATTCATATTGACCATCTAGGTCCCCTTCCGTCTATTAGCTCAAAAAGAAAGCACTTGTTGGTGGTCATTGATGCGTTCACTAAATTCGTTAAGTTATATCCCGTCAATTCAACCAGTACTAAGGAAGTTAATTGCTCTCTAGAAAAATATTTCGAATATTATAGCCGGCCTCGTAGAATCATCTCCGACAGAGGCACCTGCTTTACTTCTTTCGAGTTTAAAGAATTCCTTGAGTGTAGAAATATTGATCATATTAAAGTGGCCACGGCGGCGCCGCAGGCAAATGGACAAGTCGAGCGCGTGAACCGGGTATTGACACCGATGTTGGGAAAGCTATCAGAACCTTTGAACCAGGCTGATTGGTATAAATTGCTTAACCGTGTCGAATTCGCTATAAACAACTCCGTACAGTGTAGTACCGGAAAGACTCCTAGTTCCTTGTTATTTGGTTGTGAACAACGTGGTCCAGTGGTGGATGAGCTCACCGAGTATTTGGAGGAAAAGTTTGATCAGGAGAAACCGCGATGTTTGGATACAGTAAGGGACGAAGCACTTGAGAATATATGTCAATCACAGGTCCGAAATGAAACCGCATACGGCTTAAAGCATAAGGCACCTACGTTGTACCAGGTCGATGATTTTGTTGCTATTCGTAACGTTGATGTAACCCCAGGGCATTGTAAGAAGTTTGCACCCAAGTATCGTGGCCCATATAGAGTAAACCGTGTTTTCCCGAACGACCGTTATGAGATTACAGATATAGACAATTGTCAGCTTACGCAACTCCCATATAAGGGAATCCTTGAGGCTGCTAGGCTAAAACCGTGGTTGCAAGTGTGTAATAAAACCATAGGAATGTGTGTATGATCGAGGTCGATCAAATGTCAGGTTGCCCGAATGTAAACCCCTAATTTTTAAGGTTGCGCGCCTTAGTGTGACCAGCTATTGTAAAGCTATCGATAAGAGACTGATCGTAGATTTAAGGTATTTTGTAAAAACAAAGAGGTGGGTCACTTTTGGATTTGGACAAAAAAGCGAGGACAACGCGATCGGCGGAATAAAATTATAAATCATTAAAAACAAAAGCCATCCGTTAAAAAATTTAGTTCAAATAAACTGAATAGTTTACACAAGAAAGGAAGCTAACTTCGGCACGACGAAGTTTGTATACCCTTGCAGATATTTCATTACATTTTACCTTCCTTTCAGGAAGTACCACTCCCCGGTGTTTTGGTGGAGCGAGGAGATCGCGGACCTGCGCCGCAAATGCCACCGCAGCAGAAGACTGTTGCATCGAGCTAGAGGCACCCCGCGCCTCCTTACGTGCAACGATCGCTACAAGGCGGCAAGGAAGCAGCTGAAGACTGCCATTAGGAATAGCAAACGAGAATGCTTCCTCAAGCTGTGCGACGCCGCCGACGAGGATCCCTGGGGAGGAGCCTACAAAATGGTAGTGAAGAGGCTTAACGCGGGTGGCAGTGCCCCAACCAACCCGGCGACGCTGGAGAGAATAGTTGACACCCTGTTCCCGAGCGAACGGTAGGTCGTGATCTGCCCCAGCACCGAGTTGAGCGACATCCGTTGGGTCACGGAAGCCGAGGTTCTCCATGCCGGTAGAAGCCTGAAGCCCAAGAAGGCTCCAGGGTCGGACGCGATTTGGAGTAGAGAAGCTGACTCTATCGCTGCTGGCGACCGAAGTTGCGTGCCTGTTTAACAAGTGCCTTCTGGAGGGGACGTTCCCCGACAGATGGAAAAGGCAACGACTGCTGCTGCTGCCCAAGCCTGGCAATCCACCAGGAGAAGCATCGTCCTACAGACCGATCTGTCTGCTGGACACGATTGGCAAGGTCTTCGAAAGGGGGATCTCAACCCGGCTGAGCCAAGCCATCGATGTCGCTGGTGGACTCTCCCCGGAGCAATATGGCTTCACGAAGGGGAAGTCTACGCTGGACGCCATCACGAGGGTAGTCAAAGTGGCGCAGGATGCCATTGCCATTGCCTTCAGCAACAGGGTCCTCTTGATGGACACGAGAATGGGTCCCAGAGAGTATAACGTCTCAGCCGGTGTCCCGCAGGGCTCCGTCCTGGGACCGCTCCTCTGAAACGCAATGTATGACGGCGTACTGAGGCTTCCGATGCCAGTCAGCACTAGCCTGGTTGGATTTGCGGACGACGTCGCTATCGTAGTGGTAGCAAAGGAGCTAGCAACTGTGAAGGCGCGCGCGGACACGGCCATCCGAACCGTAGAGTCGCGGCTGGCGGTTGCAGGTCTGGAGTTGGCAGCCCACAAGACGGAAGCTGTCCTTACCTCGAGCCGGAAAGCGCTGGAGACTGCTAGCGTGCTAGTTGGAGGGACGAGGATCCGGTCGCAGCTGGCGATCAAGTACCTGGGTGTCCTCATCGATACTTGTCTGTCCTTCAAGGAGCATCTGAAGTACGTCCACCAAAAGGCCAGCGGTACGGCAGGAGCGCTCTCCAAGATGCTACCGAACACGAGAGGTCCAAGGCAGTACACGAGGAAACTCCTATCATCAGTGGTGACCTCGCAGATCCTGTATGCGGTACCAGTTTGGGCAGAAGCTGCGTCGGCCAAAAGCTACATGCGGAGAGTGGAGGCGTCCTACAGACTGTGCGCCATCAGGATCGCGTGCTCGTTCCGGACGATCTCGGAAGACGCGGCACTGGTCATCGCAAGGCAAGTCCCACTGGCGGAGCTCATCCGGGAGAGGAAGGAGATCTTTGTAGCCATGCAGGACAGGAGGGCACTGCCGTCTAGAGCAGAGCTTAAGGTTGAAAACTGGCAGTCTAAATGGGACTCCTCTTCTAAAGGCCGATGGACGCACCGACTCATCCCAGACATAGCGCGATGTGTAGAGAGGACGCATGGGCAGGTCAACTTCTACCTGAGCCAGGTGCTAAGCGGCCACGGATGCTTTCGCCAGTATCTAAAGCGCTTCGGCCACGAGACGGAGGACTGGTGCCCGGAGTGCGGATCTGGCAATGTGGAAGACGCAGAACACGTGCTCTTTGAGTTCCGGAGGTTTGGCTTTGAGAGGTAGGAGCTAGAGGAGGTATCAGGATCTACTACCACCTTGGTACCGAGGATGCTCGACCAGAGAGTGTGGGAAGCGGCAAACTCATTTGCCGCAAACGTAATGAAGACCCTCAGGACCCTGGAGCGAAGGCGGAAGGAGCGGCCGGAGTAGGGATATTAGCGCCCGCGAAGCAATGCCATGCGACGGTACCGCCCGGCGTGAGTCCTTACTTCTAAGTATATTTTTCCGTCTTGTCCTATTTGTATTAATTGTATTGTAAGACAGTTGCGTAAAAATAGAGAAATATACATAATATTGAATACAAACAAAAACCAACACAGCGGCGACAAACTCACTACGAAAAAGTGGTCACGTGACTCCACGCCGCATAAGTGTGAGCGAGAGGGAACCTACGATCGAGCGGCGATACAACCCCCGAAAACTGGCATGCGCCAAAGGAAACAGCGAGAGAAAAGGAGTACCGAAACTTCAAGAAGCGAAAACGGAATTGCAGAACTTGCGAAAGCGCGTGACATTTTTTCACTCTTGCGGACGTGGCGAACTTGATCAGAAGTGCGAGCGGAGTTTTACATTTTTCTCGAAGCGACCGATTTTTGATTGATTTGATTGATTTTGATTGAAAGTTACAATCGAGTGATCAGACCTGAGACCGACAGGCGGCTCTCGACGAGAAGTACTGTGACCCAAAGAACCACCAAGTGGGACTCGCAGCCCATCAGTAGTCAGCGTGGAGACACCCGACGTCGCGAGGCCAACAGCGGCTGCGACAGCCACCGGCTGACGATTTGGACGGAGACCAAATCCAGAAGATCTCGAGGAGAGTGTGCCGTTGCAGAACCAGCGGCGGAGCACCCGGATTCACGCGTGTGTGTGTGCGTGAGAGCGAGATGGGTGAGTGAACCGCATTTTGGCCAGCGAGAATCACGTGCAATGAGAAATTTCTCGAAGGCCTCGATGCGGCGTCATCAAGAGTAGGCTAGATTTATAACTATGACCTAACCTAACCTGCTAACTCCTCGAGCACTGAGAGAAAAGCCTGAAAGAAACAAAATCAAGAAAAACCCAAAACGAAGCAAAGTTAAATTAAATAAAGAATATTTTTCCTACACATGGGAACACAAATTGCCGCCGCCATGTTTGCTTTGATTTCCTTGATTTTTCTGCCGAGCCTGACCAAACTGAGAGAAAGGGGTGATCCCAAATTTTATGAAATAAATATTTCTCAAATATGGCGCTTTACCATGTCTCTTCCCCAAATAAATTCTGGAAATAAATATTAGATCTTTTCTGCCCCTACCAGCGGTATTAAGGAAACTCGAGCCTGGCTACACTGAGAGAAACCAAAGACAAACTCGGCTTCAAATAAATTAAATATTTTTTTTTTATAAAAACCCCAGATATTCGCTGCCACTTCCAGGGAGTTCGAACCTGCCTACACTGTGAGAAATAAATCACGTTCGGTCCCAAATGAAAGAAGTAAATAAATAAAAATGCAAAAATAAATATTTCTCGACTGTTTCAATGCACTCATAAGACAAAGATATAACAAAAGCTGGCCACGCATAAATATATATATTTCGAAAACCCACGCTTGTTCAGGGCCAGGCTTAGCTGGCCGAATATTAAAAAACAAATGCCTAGATTTTAGGGCATAGATCATGCCTTAGAAAAAGTTGTCCTCCATAATCGATCCCCTCTCTCGGTCTCCTCGTGGCGAGTTCCATGAGCCAGACCCAAAAATATAAATATTTTCTGTAAAGTCCACCCTGGCACCACGACCTACCAACTGGAGAAGAGCATCTCCAAAAATATCTAATTTCATCTAGTTGAATGCACTGGGCTATAGACTCCTTTACGGGGATAAAGGCACAGGGACTAGATGGAATATTCTCAGCCATGCTACAGGTGACCCAAGAAGTAATCACCCCATTGCTCTACGCAAAATATACAGCATATATAAGCCCGGGCTGTATCCCTGTCAAATTGTGAACTTTTCGGATTGTCTTCCTGCCCAAAGCAGGAAAGTGCAGCCACGTGAGCCCCAAGGATTACAGACCTATAAGCCTCACCTGATTTCTACTCAAAACGCTAGAAAAACTGTTGTTCTTATTCATCAGGAACGATGTAGGGAGACAACTGTCGACCAACCAGCATGCCTACACAAAGGGAAAATCAGTGGAGACGGCATTACATTTGTTGGTAGTCACCATTGCAATGCATTGAGAGAACCCTACACAATATAGAGTATGATCTTGGAGTGTTTGTGGACATATCCGGAGCATCCAACAACGTTAATAACACGTAATAATGGATCGCCTACAAGCGACCAACACAAAAAAATATTTGTATATATAGATATTTTATATTTGTGGAAAATACTGAAATTTGATTTGATTTTTATAGCATTAGAAGCTTTATTTCCTAGACCAACAGCCGACAGAGATGACCCGTGACACGTACTAAAAAACAATACAGAAATGCGAGCAAAAAATGTGAACATCAATATATATATAAATTAATTAATCCGAATTTTTACTAGGAAGGGGTAATTTCAACTAATCATTTGGAGCTTTTTGTCTGTATGTATGTATGTAAATTCAGAAAAGCATTTAAGACTTTTAATCACTTCTTTTCAGCAAACTTTACATTTGGGGCTTTGATTTTGTGATATTATATGGATCTAAACCTATCTGAGTGGCAGGACGTAAGCGATTCTCCGGCTTGTTTTTTTAAGTTTCCGACTTATATTCTAAAATATTACTCTTTGGAAAGAACCACATTAGAAAATGATTTGGGTGACCGCATGGATCAAATTCTTGCAGATTGATCCCTGGATTTCGATCACCTCTGTGTTACGAAAAATACATACTGATCATTTGAAGTATATGGATTCTGACCTACGAGTCCTCAATAAGGCGTCATATGGGGCATCAAATTATTTTTTTATTTGATATTCATAATTATTTAAGTTGAAATTGCAAAAGAAATTATAAATAAGTTATTTTAGTCTGCTAATAAACTAACATTTCTTATCCAAACGCAGATATATATTGTAGAAATATAGTAGGTATTACTTTTATTTATTCACTAATACGGAAATTGAGAGTACTGATTTGTAAGGGTAGCTTAATTTGCACTTAACCAGTAGAAATATTAGATAATAATTACATTTAGTCTTTCGAGAAGGCGGAGCATGAAAATTATAACAAATTCTGAACCTAAAAGCACGGAAGAAGCTCTTTTTGCATTCTTTTCCTATATTTTCTATCCTAAAATTTAACCCAAACGAGCTTGGTGTCGTAAGGCCACTTTGATCTTAGTTTAAATATTTTATTTTTTTTAATTGTTTAAATTTATAATTAAAATTAATAAATGTAATTAACAATTCAAATAAATTAATTGAATTAATAATTAAAATTAATTAATTGAATTAATAATTTAAAATACCTTAAATCTTAGTAAAAATTATTGAATTTAGTTATAGTTTCGGTTAGTGTTTTATTAAAATCGATATTTAATTAGTCATTACATTTCTTCCATTAAATACTATATTAGAAAGCTTTTTACCCTGTACGTCTCAAGTTCAAGCTAAAGTCAAGTCAAAATTTAACCAAACAACATTTGATTTTCAATCGAAAATAGACAAAAGTTCAATCAAAATGTTAATTAAAAAAAAAAGGCAATTTAAATTGGGACATCGATTAAACGTAAAGAAACCCAAAATAAACGAAGAATAAATAAGAATTCTTCTTTCGAATTTAAACAAAGACGCGCCCAATGCATATATTTGTTGATTTATGCATACTGACTACATACATATGTACAAGTATATTAAAACGATTATACGTAGCGTACTTAATTTAAAGGAAATGCAATATATTAAATAATACACAAATATGTTTATATTAATTATCGCACAGGGGGAAAAAAAGTAATAAGGTCAAGTGTGCTTATTTGTATAATACCCACTAATCAAATGTTTGTACATTAAATTTAAAAAAAATTGCGTTTGGAAACTAATACTTAATTCTAAATAATTATCATATCACAGAGTAGACGAAAACTAGAAAATTTATATACTCACAGTTTGTAATTCGATCATTATGAATCGATCTATTATCGTCTAATGAATAGAACAACTAACAGGATACATATATAACAAGAAAGAAAGCTAACTTTGGCCAGCCAAAGTTTGTATACCCTTACAGGTAACAATTAAAATATATCATAACTAAGCCAAAAATGAAAGCATTTTTGTGTTAGTTTTTATTAATTTAAAAAAACTGTATACCAAATTTAAAATTTTAAGAAATCAAAATTTTTGGCCATTTTTGCTAATTTTAATGATGTTATAAAATTTTGCAAAAATGGCAAAAAAATCGATTTCTTCCTGACATATCTAGAAAGATTCCCCTGTTGATGCTGATCAAGAATATATATGGTTTATGGGGTCGAAAATGATTCCTTGACTTAGAAAATATTATTTTGTATTATAAAATCTGATTTTTTATATTAAAAAACTTCTTGATTATTTTAAAATTAACAATAAAGGAAGCTAACTTCGGCATGCCGTTGCAGATTGGTTTTGATGTTTATATTATAGATTATAATACTGACAACACTCACAAAACAGAGTTTCATTACATTTTACCTATACTTATTATGTTTACAGTTTGACAGTTACAGTTTTACATTCCCAGCTTTACATTTTCTCTACATTTACCGATCGTTTATATGGCAGCTGTATGATATAGTTGTCCGATTTTCATAAAATTTTTACCAAAATTCTGAAATAAAAAAAAAAGCTTATATCTCAGAGAAGATAAAAATAGGTTGAAAAACAACGAAGTTATAATTTTTTTCTATTAATTTCCCGATCGTTCCTATGGCAGCTATAAGATATAGTCGTCCGATTTTCATGAAATTTTAACTGAAATTTTGAAATAATATAAAATGGCCATATCTATGAAATGGTGCAAAAATGTTAATAAACGGCGAAGTTAAAATTTTTTTTCTAAAAATTTATCGATCATTTGTATGGGAGCTATATGATATAGTCGTCCGATCCGGCCTGTTCCGACATATATAGCAGTGAGAGTATATAGAAGACTATATGCAAAGTTTTGCGTAGAAACAGACTGACGGACAGACGGACATGGCTAGATCGACTCGGCTGTTGATGCTGATCAAGAATATATATACTTTATAGGGTCGGAAACATCTCATTCACTGCGTTGCAAACTTCTGACTGAAATTATAATACCCTGCAAGGGTATAAAAAGATGTAATTTTATATATTACATATAACATAATTATTTGGTTTTGATAAAATATTAAAAATATTATTTTTAAATCGAATAAAAACGCTATATATTTTAGTTTTAAAATATCTAGTATAACATAAATTACAAATATATATGCTCATAAAAGAGTAATAACAACTTTCATTGCGTTTACCTATACATCTTATATTTACAGTTTTACAGTTACCGTTTTACATTCACAGCCTAACTTTCTTGCTAGGTCTGAAAGTGGAATTTTCTCAAATGGACCGCGGTTAGAACGCATCTAAATCTAACCACGGTTTGTTAGGCGATAGTTTTTCAGTGCAACTCTGATTTCTTCTTCTTAACAGTGCAAATTTGACCAACACTACGAAAATGTAAACAAACTTGGCGAGGAACAAATAAAATATGGAATTTAAAATGTGGCGCCAAAGCTACAAGAATGCCCAAAATAGTTGTTCGCGTTGTTTTTTGTATATTCTTGCCCCAAAATGTCCCCAATTGCTACTATTTAATATAAAACGCCTACCTCTACAAAATAGTTGGTAAATGCTCCATTTCATATTTGCAACAGCCAATTCGACAGCCTTTGTTTACGTTTTCATGAGCCATAGCTGATCGATCAGCTGTTCGGATGCGGATGCACTTTAACGCAGCTCTGTGTGAACACGAGTTTTACTTTTTTTTTAAATCCTAACCGTTCCTCACCAATGCGCTGCGTGGGAAGACAGTATAAAACTCATAGACTATCGCGCAAGTTTTCAGTTGAACTTATCGGCTAACTATACCGATACATCGTCAATATTTTCACTAATTCAGTCATTCAGTAGTTAAGGGAATACCCAGAGACAATAAATGATTTAATTGTAAAATTTTTAATTTTCGGCTATATATATATTTACAGTTGTAGTATTCTTTTATTTAAGGCAATCAAATACACAAATGTGTAGTTGTGTCCCCTTGTATGTTTGCAACTAACAAGAGGTCATTGTAGGAGGGGTTCCCAGGCAAGAGCAAACACAGGTCGGGATAATTTCCAACGTTATAAATATTATTATTCACTGCTTTACTTTAAACTATATGTATATGTATGTACAGATGGGCGTGTATTCGCAATAGATAAGACGTTAGACCGGCGGTGTGCGTTTAGCGGCGTTTGCAAAATCAGACTGACTTTTTCACTCTCCCGCACAGTGGGACACGCAGCAAAACTGAATATGCCGCCCGCAAATGCTAGACCTAGCAAGAGACATCTCCGCGTGTCCAGTCCATCCTGAAAGTAGTAGGCGGGGCAGAATCTAGAATGGAGAAACGAGACAAACGGTGTGCGCAAGAAATAATTCATTATGATTGAGGTGTGTACGTGAGAGCGCTTAAGAACGGATTGGCAGTGGACACAGCTTCGACACTGACCGCTTTAATTGGCCTTGTTTGGTTTTAAGTGTTACCACCCGGACTAACGCATCCGTCCCTGGGTGTAACTCAACGACCCGTCCTAACAGCCATTGTGACGGAGGAAATCGGTCATCCTTGATGATGACAAGGTCGTTCAGCTGCAAACCTTCAGCCTCATGACACCACTTCGGTCTCTGCTGCAGATGAGCTAGCCAGTCTCGACTCCAAGCCTTCCAGAAATGGCGGATCATTGACTGATGGATAAGAAGAAAGTTCTCTGCGAAGGACTTGGACTACGGTCTATATTCCGGAGGCGCCAACATGGAGTCTCCGATTAGGAAATGAGCCGGCGTGACCACCTCTAGATCGTCTGCATCTGCTGTGAGAGGGCACAGCGGCCGCGAGTTGAGGCATGCTTCTATGCTTATGAGCACCGTAGATAACTCCTCATAGGTGAGCCGTCGATCTGCAATGACCCTCTTAAGGTGGTGCTTCACCGACTTCACATCGGCCTCCCACAGCCCGCCAAAGTTGGGCGATTGAGGTGGATTAAAATGCCAAGTGGCACGCTGCGCATCGAGCTTTGGTGCTATGAGCTTCTCGTAATCTTCCTGCAGCCTTCCGAATAATGCCTTCATTAGATTATCCGCGCCGATAAAGTTGGTTCCGTTGTCACTGTATAAATGTTGTACCATCCCTCGCCGCCCGGTGAACCGGTCTAAAGCCAGTAAGAAATGCTCCGTGGTGAGACCCGTTACCGCCTCCAAGTGCACAGCCTTCGTCGCAAGGCAGATGAAAACGGCGATGTATCCCTTGTAGAAGCTAGTTCCTCTCAAGTGCGCTGCCTTCAGCTCTATAGCCCCTGTGTAGTCAACTCCCATGAGCTGAGTCGAGGTGGTTGGCCGGGTGCGAAAGCACCTCACGCACTTCCGTAGCACCCTTCGAACTGCTTGTCTCCCTATTAGTATCCAGAACCGCTGGCGAGCGTGAGCCAAGGTCAGCTGCGCACCTCCGTGCAGAGTCAAAGCATGAGAATACCGTATTACTAGCTCTGTAAAAATATGAGAACTTGGGAGGATTATCGGATGCCGACGTTCGTATGTTAGCCCCGAATGGCGCAATCGCCCCCTCACTCGTAAGATTCCCTCCACAACGATCGGTGACAAACTCTGAAGTCTGCTTCTGGAGGGCAGCCGTTTAGAATTCCTCAACGCGGCCAGCTCAGATGCGAAGGACTCCCTATGAACGATTCGCACGATGGCGAGTAAAGCATATTCGAGCTCCTCAATGCTTAGGGGACCGGTACACCTCTGTCCTTTGCTAATAGCATTGGTTTTGAACCGAATTATAAAAGCTGTGACTCTCACAGCCTGGCTGAAACTGGAAAACCTCTCAAGCAACGATGGTTGCGGAACTGCAAGGTGAACGCGTACCTTGTCCGCCTTTGCCTCCAGCGCGGCATCGTTTATGTCGACCCGCCCGATCTCCGTCGAAGGCCAGTCACCTTGCTTGCGTGTAAGCCACTCCGGGCCTCGCCACCACAAGTCAAAGTCCTTCAGCTCGCTCGGAGGAAGCCCTCTTGTCGCACAGTCGGCTGGATTCTCGCTAGTACCTACGTGTCTCCATTGCGATGGCGACGAGTGGTCCAGAATGAAGGCGACCCGGTTGGCGACAAACGTCTTCCATTTATTGACGTCCCCGTGCAGCCAATGAAGAAGAATCGTGGCATCCGTCCAATAAAAGGTCTGGATGGGAAGGTCATTTAGCCATTTAGCCGTTGTAAGCCATTTCACCAACTTGACGGCTAACACTGCACCACTCAGCTCCGTTCTTGGTATGGTTAGGGGTTTAGTAGGGGTAACCTTTGATTTTGCGGCCAACGGCGAGGCGTAGCACGTTCCATCCCCGTGATCGAGCCTTAGATAAGTAGCAGCTGCATAGGATGTGGAAGACCCGTCACAAAACGCGTGAAGCTGAGGTAATACTATGGATCCTGGAGAATAATGAATCCACCGCTGTATGCTCAGACCGTCGATCCCCAGCAAGCCGTCCCGAAATGCTTGCCACCGCTCCGCAAGAACCTCATCGACCCAATCTAGAGCCGTCCTAGCGCCGTTGTCCTGCATTTTCTTAGCCATGGTTACCTCCTTCAATATTAACTTTCCCGAGATGATGACTGGCGCGATGAGGCCTAGTGGGTCGAACAGCCTCGCTATGCTCGACAGGATCGTCCTTTTGGTGAAACTAGGTGGTATCTCAAAATTGACCTGAAATTTGAAGCAGTCTTTATTGGGGAGCCAATACATTCCTAACGCCTTAATAGGATCCGCAGTGTCCCAATTCAGAGGTGTCCGACTGCATTGATGCTCTGGCGGAATCGATTGCAAAAGGCTCTCTTCGTTGATGGACCATTTCCGCAACTCCATGCAAGCGGATTTTATCGCACCCGATACCTGGGCCCGTTTATTCTCTGCATCTTCTATCGTATGCCCTCCGGAAAGAATGTCGTCCACATAGATCTCGTCCCTCAATACTTCTTCCGCCTTAGGAAACTGCTAATTCTTCGCTAATTGTTGAATTATTTTGATCGCCATGAAGCCATTCGGGCCAAAGCCGTTCCGAAGGTTAGCGTTGTCAACGCATACACATGGGTCCATCAATGTGTATGCGTTGAATCCGCCGCCCGCCATAAAATCCGTTGATATTGGGCGTCTTCCGGGTGAACATCGATACATTTTCTGTATATCCGCCGTGAAAAAAAACGATATTTCCGCCAGTTGAGAATGACTGCAGACATATCGTTTTGAAGAGTAGGCCCAGTCCAGTCATTCGAAAATGATTCTAAATCCTTATAAGTTGGAACGGTGGCACCGCTCCCTTGGTGATGCTCCCAAGCGTTGTGGGTCTCCTTGGGCAACTTCGATGCTATGTAATGCGCCATCCAGTGCTGCCGTTCCCCGTCCAAGTCTTGGACGCGGCGGAATGCAGCCAGGCAAACATTGACCGTGCTCAGCATCGACCGTATTGAATCCGTATTATTCTTTTGCAGCCTGGGCAACGCGTATATCGCGTTCATGTGGTGAAAAAAACTAGACGAGGATTGTTGTACCTTTTAGTCATCATTCCCCATGCCACGGCGTAGTTTGTCTCCGTGAGCTGCATTTGACGGATGTTATTATCACGCCCTACCGGCAATGACACCTTGAGACAATGTAACCGCTGTACGTTACTCAAATTATTGTTGTTATGTATGAGGCTCGTGAAGGCGTCATAGTAGCCTGGCCAGTCCACACACGCACCGGAAAACTTGGGAACTGACATCTGTGTCATGTTCAGTCGCACCTCCGGATCAGCGGCTCCACTTGGCAGTGGCTGCAGCGTAGGAGTCTCGGATCCAAGTTTATCCAACTCCTCTGCGATGGCACAATAGGCGTCCATATAACGCTACTCGAACTCCGATTGGAAATTTTTTACGGCATAGCTCTATTCCGCAAACCCTTCTAGATTCACGATCACGGCATCAGTCTCCTGGAACGCGTTCCTTAGCTCTTCCACTTGTTGTAGCCGCTTCTTTAAATAAATTCTCGTTTTTCTCGATTGTGAATCCTTTTTAAAATTCACCAACGTCGATTTAAGGGATTGGTATCGATTTGCATGTAAGTTAGCTAATTGCTCGAAAGTCGGATCATCCGAAACAGTTTCCATGCTGACGAGTGTAAAACCAAAACTTAGCGCAACTCACCACCAAAAAAACATGTAAAGAAAATATCGGTAAATTCTTGTCTCGCACACAATTTGTCACTTACTCCGTTTTGCACACAAGATTCCAACCCGAAGCCACCAAAAGAAACAAAAGAAGAGAGCGCCTCCGTTCCTTGACCTGCCGTTGATGCGCCTATGTATCGCCGTCTTCTTTTCAGGCAGTTCGCCGAGCCGACTTGTAAAATTAACGCGGCCGCGCGATCTAACAGAATCTATTTACACCCAGTAAAATCGAATTTAAATTTTCACAATTGCAAGGGTCCCCTCATGGGCCACCATGTGTAATTGTGTCCCCTTGTATGTATGCAACTAACAAGAGGTTATTGTAGGAGGGGTTCCCAGGCAAGAGCAAACACAGGTCGGGATAATTTCCAACGTTATAATTATTATTATTCACTGCTTTACTTTAAACTATATGTATATGTATGTACATATGGGTGTGTATTCGCAATAGATAAGACGTTAGACCGGCGGCGTGCGTTCAGCGGCGTTTGCAAAATCAGACTGACTTTTTCCCCTCTCTTCCATTCTCTTCTTCTCGCATCGTATGCACTGTTCGGAGACGAGCGAGCGATCGGCTGACCGTCACTCTCCCGCACAGTGGGACACGTAGCAAAACTGAACACAAATATTTACAACAAAATATATTAGGTCAAAGAAAAAATTCAGCTCGAACTCGAACTTCTCCGTATCGGAGTATTTATAACTTTTGAAGCAAATAATAGAATCAAATAATATAAGCGGCACACTGTACCACGCCCACTAATTCGCCTTTTTAAAGGGTATCAAAATAAAAAAATCTTTTTCTGAGAATCTTTTTCTCACGCCCTGAAGGCAGGCGTGAAGGAGAAGGACGAGGATGCCGCCCAGGGAATGACGCTGGATGAGTCCGACGAAGGAGAGGACGGTGACCTGACCGTAGTAGTCAACCCGTCGTATGGAGGTGAGCTCAGTACCCACGACACTCAGCGTGCTGCAGCTCAACCTCTACAAGAGCAAGGTCGCGTCGGCGAAACACCTCTTAGCCATGGAGCAAGGATCCGCCGACATAGCTTTGGTCCAGGAGCCAAGGATCGCCTCAGGCAATGCCTTCGCCGGACTCAAGTCCGCAAATTACAATTTGCTCCATCCACCAACGGTAAGCAGGAATAGAACCGCCGTACTTATATGGAAGGGTCTACACGCTAACCTTATGTCTCATTACAAGTCTGATGACCTGACTGTGGTGATGCTAGAGAGCGAAAAAAAAGCGCCTTTTGGTAGCTTCCTGCTACATGGCACACGACAGGACGGCCCCACTAGAAGAACTCATGAGCCTGGTAGAAGCCAACCCGAAGGACCAGCAACTGGGTGCAGACGCCAACGCGCACCACTGCGTATGGGGGAGCCCCGACATAAACGAGAAAGGTGAGTCTTTCTTAGACATTATACTCTCAACCAACCGGAGTATAGCAAACGTGGGGGAGGAACACACCTTTGTAGGTCCCACCTCCTCAAACGTGCTAGATCTTATTCTTGGTAGGGGACAAGGTACTTTGGTATCAGAATGGAGAGTCCTTGAGAGACCATTCTTCTCAGATCATAAGTACATACGGTTCCAATACGCATTCGAACACTCTCCAAAACAATCAGTCTTCAGGAACCCCCGGAATACTAACTGGGGAAAGTTCAAGGAGACTATTGCGACACGGCTCGCGATCTCTCCGGGCATAGTAGAATCCGCGGAAGACATAGAAAAGTCCCTAGAGACCCTCTCCAAAGAACTGATATATGCGTACCACGCATCATCCCCTATATCGGACACGAGAAAGAGGAACAGGCCACCCTGGTGGAATAAGGACCTTTCACTCCGACTCAACAAACTCAACGAATTCTTCAAAATCGCCAAGCAGGCGAAAGATGATATCATGAATGAGGAATACAAAGTCCTACTAAGGGACTACAACAAGGAAATACGCAAGGCGCAGAGAAACTCATGGAGAAACTTCTGCTCCAATATAGAGACTGCCCAGGAAACGGCTAGACTCCGTAAGCTGCTATCGAAGCAGCCAACCGTACAGAGTCAGCTCAAACGCGACGACGGACAGTGGGCTAAGGGCAGCGAAGAGGCCCTAACAGCACTAATGCATACGCATTTCCCAGGATGCACTGAGGTACCCGCTGGATTCTCGCTAGTACCTACGTGTCTCCATTGCGATGGCGACGAGTGGTCCAGAATGAAGGCGACCCGGTTGGCGACAAACGTCTTCCATTTATTGACGTCCCCGTGCAGCCAATGAAGAAGAATCGTGGCATCCGTCCAATAAAAGGTCTGGATGGGAAGGTCATTTAGCCATTTAGCCGTTGTAAGCCATTTCACCAACTTGACGGCTAACACTGCACCACTCAGCTCCGTTCTTGGTATGGTTAGGGGTTTAGTAGGGGTAACCTTTGATTTTGCGGCCAACGGCGAGGCGTAGCACGTTCCATCCCCGAGCTCGAGCCTTAGATAAGTAGCAGCTGCATAGGATGTGGAAGACCCGTCACAAAACGCGTGAAGCTGAGGTAATACTATGGATCCTGGAGAATAATGAATCCACCGCTGTATGCTCAGACCGTCGATCTCCAGCAAGCCGTCCCGAAATGCTTGCCACCGCTCCGCAAGAACGTCATCGACCCAATCTAGAGCCGTCCTAGCGCCGTTGTCCTGCATTTTCTTAGCCATGGTTACCTCCTTCAATATTAACTTTCCCGAGATGATGACTGGCGCGATGAGGCCTAGTGGGTCGAACAGCCTCGCTATGCTCGACAGGATCGTCCTTTTGGTGAAACTAGGTGGTATCTCAAAATTGACCTGAAATTTGAAGCAGTCTTTATTGGGGAGCCAATACATTCCTAACGCCTTAATAGGATCCGCAGTGTCCCAATTCAGAGGTGTCCGACTGCATTGATGCTCTGGCGGAATCGATTGCAAAAGGCTCTCTTCGTTGATGGACCATTTCCGCAACTCCATGCAAGCGGATTTTATCGCACCCGATACCTGGGCCCGTTTATTCTCTGCATCTTCTATCGTATGCCCTCCGGAAAGAATGTCGTCCACATAGATCTCGTCCCTCAATACTTCTTCCGCCTTAGGAAACTGCTCATTCTTCGCTAATTGTTGAATTATTTTGATCGCCATGAAGCCATTCGGGCCAAAGCCGTTCCGAAGGTTAGCGTTGTCAACGCATACACATGGGTCCATCAATGTGTATGCGTTGAATCCGCCGCCCGCCATAAAATCCGTTGATATTGGGCGTCTTCCGGGTGAACATCGATACATTTTCTGTATATCCGCCGTGAAAAAAAACGATATTTCCGCCAGTTGAGAATGACTGCAGACATATCGTTTTGAAGAGTAGGCCCAGTCCAGTCATTCGAAAATGATTCTAAATCCTTATAAGTTGGAACGGTGGCACCGCTCCCTTGGTGATGCTCCCAAGCGTTGTGGGTCTCCTTGGGCAACTTCGATGCTATGTAATGCGCCATCCAGTGCTGCCGTTCCCCGTCCAAGTCTTGGACGCGGCGGAATGCAGCCAGGCAAACATTGACCGTGCTCAGCATCGACCGTATTGAATCCGTATTATTCTTTTGCAGCCTGGGCAACGCGTATATCGCGTTCATGTGGTGAAAAAAACTAGACGAGGATTGTTGTACCTTTTAGTCATCATTCCCCATGCCACGGCGTAGTTTGTCTCCGTGAGCTGCATTTGACGGATGTTATTATCACGCCCTACCGGCAATGACACCTTGAGACAATGTAACCGCTGTACGTTACTCAAATTATTGTTGTTATGTATGAGGCTCGTGAAGGCGTCATAGTAGCCTGGCCAGTCCACACACGCACCGGAAAACTTGGGAACTGACATCTGTGTCATGTTCAGTCGCACCTCCGGATCAGCGGCTCCACTTGGCAGTGGCTGCAGCGTAGGAGTCTCGGATCCAAGTTTATCCAACTCCTCTGCGATGGCACAATAGGCGTCCATATAACGCTACTCGAACTCCGATTGGAAATTTTTTACGGCATAGCTCTATTCCGCAAACCCTTCTAGATTTACGATCACGGCATCAGTCTCCTGGAACGCGTTCCTTAGCTCTTCCACTTGTTGTAGCCGCTTCTTTAAATAAATTCTCGTTTTTCTCGATTGTGAATCCTTTTTAAAATTCACCAACGTCGATTTAAGGGATTGGTATCGATTTGCATGTAAGTTAGCTAATTGCTCGAAAGTCGGATCATCCGAAACAGTTTCCATGCTGACGAGTGTAAAACCAAAACTTAGCGCAACTCACCACCAAAAAAACATGTAAAGAAAATATCGGTAAATTCTTGTCTCGCACACAATTTGTCACTTACTCCGTTTTGCACACAAGATTCCAACCCGAAGCCACCAAAAGAAACAAAAGAAGAGAGCGCCTCCGTTCCTTGACCTGCCGTTGATGCGCCTATGTATCGCCGTCTTCTTTTCAGGCAGTTCGCCGAGCCGACTTGTAAAATTAACGCGGCCGCGCGATCTAACGGAATCTATTTACACCCAGTAAAATCGAATTTAAATTTTCACAATTGCAAGGGTCCCCTCATGGGCCACCATGTGTAATTGTGTCCCCTTGTATGTATGCAACTAACAAGAGGTTATTGTAGGAGGGGTTCCCAGGCAAGAGCAAACACAGGTCGGGATAATTTCCAACGTTATAATTATTATTATTCACTGCTTTACTTTAAACTATATGTATATGTATGTACATATGGGTGTGTATTCGCAATAGATAAGACGTTAGACCGGCGGCGTGCGTTCAGCGGCGTTTGCAAAATCAGACTGACTTTTTCCCCTCTCTTCCATTCTCTTCTTCCCGCATCGTATGCACTGTTCGGAGACGAGCGAGCGATCGGCTAACCGTCACTCTCCCGCACAGTGGGACACGTAGCAAAACTGAACACAAATATTTACAACAAAATATTCAAAAAATTCAGCTCGAACTCGAACTTCTCCGTATCGGAGTATTTATAACTTTTGAAGCAAATAATAGAATCAAATAATTTAAGCGGCACACTGTACCACGCCCACTAATTCGCCTTTTTAAAGGGTATCAAAATAAAAAAATCTTTTTCTTAAGAAAACGATTTTTTTTTTCCAACATATTATATTATAACATTAGGTCCTCATTTGACCAAGCCGAAACCAAACTACTGTCATTTTAGTTTCCTTAAGGGGAGGGGGGGGGGGGCAGTTTAGGTTAATTCGGTGCAAAACAGGTCACTTTTCAACAAATTATTGTGGCGAAACGGAACATCGCAACTGTCCACTGAATCATATGATTTAAAAAAATTATACCTCATTCCTTAAAGGATAAGTGTCCCGAGGTACTCATGTGGCGTTATTTTTAAAATTATTCCCCGATTTTTTTTTTTGGCTGGCAAAAATCCTCCATCTGAACCCTCCCCATGGGTGCCGGCTGGGCAATGGGCACTGTATTTACCCGGTAATGCATCGCTGCTTGCCCCGTCCGCGATAATACAGTGTCTAGCTAAGGTTACGGTTCAACTCCTTCTGCCCTAAAAAGCCGAAGGAAGTGAGCCGTTAGCCATGCCGAAAAAACAACGCAGGGGAAGCTAAGCCGCATAGATTCCATAGTCGATACAGAAGAAGAAAGGCACCAGCTCCCAGCGCAGGGACGGGCAAAAGCGGTCAAGCGAGGGAATGGATGCCAAGGCGCTGTACAAGGCTGCCCTCCGTATCCAGGATCGGCTCCAAGAAAAAGCCGCCTTATCCCCAGAGGAGAAGGTAAAGCTTACTTGGGCTGAGGAGAAGATCGCTGAGGGGAGGCTTCACTTCGCCAAACTCCCACACATAAGATCGACTGGTGGATTCGCCAACATGGTGGAAGAGACGTGCAGTCCCCCAGATAAACAAGGAGGCAGAGGACATCCTCTATCCCAGATAAGGGAAGGTGGCGTGGGGCATGTATACCTGTGCCTACAGAAGCGACACCCCGGGGATAAGGATGCTCACGCCCTGAAGGCAGGCGTGGTGGAGAAGGACGAGGATGCCGCCCAGGGAATGACGCTGGATGAGTCCGACGAAGGAGAGGACGGTGACCTGACCGTAGTAGTCAACCCGTCGTATGGAGGTGAGCTCAGTACCCACGACACTCAGCGTGCTGCAGCTCAACCTCTACAAGAGCAAGGTCGCGTCGGCGAAACACCTCATAGCCCTGGAGCAAGGATCCGCCGACATAGCTTTGGTCCAGGAGCCAAGGATCGCCTCAGGCAATGCCTTCGCCGGACTCAAGTCCGCAAATTACAATTTGCTCCATCCGCCAACGGTAAGCAGGAATAGAACCGCCGTACTTATATGGAAGGGTCTACACGCTAACCTTATGTCTCATTACAAGTCTGATGACCTGACCGTGGTGATGCTAGAGAGCGAAAAAAAAGCGCCTTTTGGTAGCTTCCTGCTACATGGCACACGACAGGACGGCCCCACTAGAAGAACTCATGAGCCTGGTAGAAGCCAACCCGAAGGACCAGCAACTGGGTGCAGACGCCAACGCGCACCACTGCGTATGGGGGAGCCCCGACATAAACGAGAAAGGTGAGTCATTCTTAGACATTATACTCTCAACCAACCGGAGTATAGCAAACGTGGGGGAGGAACACACCTTTGTAGGTCCCACCTCCTCAAACGTGCTAGATCTTATTCTTGGTAGGGGACAAGGTACTTTGGTATCAGAATGGAGAGTCCTTGAGAGACCATTCTTCTCAGATCATAAGTACATACGGTTCCAATACGCATTCGAACACTCTCCAAAACAATCAGTCTTCAGGAACCCCCGGAATACTAACTGGGGAAAGTTCAAGGAGACTATTGCGACACGGCTCGCGATCTCTCCGGGCATAGTAGAATCTGCGGAAGACATAGAAAAGTCCCTAGAGACCCTCTCCAAAGAACTGATATATGCGTACCACGCATCATGCCCTATATCGGACACGAGAAAGAGGAACAGGCCACCCTGGTGGAATAAGGACCTTTCACTTCGACTCAACAAACTCAACGAACTCTTCAAAATCGCCAAGCAGGCGAAAGATGATATCATGAATGAGGAATACAAAGTCCTACTAAGGGACTACAAGAAGGAAATACGCAAGGCGCAGAGAAACTCATGGAGAAACTTCTGCTCCAATATAGAGACTGCCCAGGAAACGGCTAGACTCCGTAAGCTGCTATCGAAGCAGCCAACCGTACAGAGTCAGCTCAAACGCGACGACGGACAGTGGACTAAGGGCAGCGAAGAGGCCCTAACAGCACTAATGCATACGCATTTCCCAGGATGCACTGAGGTACCCGATGCGAATAAGCACCAGGACCTAGTAACTGAAGAAGAGCATCTCCCAAAAGATCCAATATCCTCTAGTAGAATCCACTGGGCTTTAGACTCCTTTGGGAGGATAAAAGCACCAGGACTAGATGGAATATTCCCAGCCATGCTGCAGGTGACCAAGGAAGTGATCACCAGTGATCAGTTCCAAAAATACTGGCAAGCAGTTAGTCAGGGATAGCCTAAGCACGACTATGTCAGTGAGGATCTACTGGGTTCCCAGCCACCAAGGCATAGACGGTAACGAGACCGCAAACGAGCTTGCAAAGGAAGGCATCGGACTGGCGAGTAAATGAGCAGAAAACGTCCCTGTCTCCCTAAGAACGCTCCAAAGCGATCTGGAGAGACTTGAGGACTAATTCCGCAACCTGTAGAATATAAAAAATCATATGAAAAGAGCGCAACGAGACCCTCACATCTTCCGCGGAAGAACTGCAGAATGTTAGTGGGTATTCTAACAGATCAATGCCTGTCTGCTGCACATGCAGTCAAGCTGGGCATTACCGACAACGCCAAATGCCGGAAATGTGATGAATCCGAAGCAACCGAAACCATGGAGCATCTCATTTGCAAATCTCCGGCCCTAATGAGTGCAAGATTGAGATACCTAGGCTCTCCAGTTCTGGCATCGCTAGAAGATGCCTCTAGCAGGAAGCCAGGCGAACTCCTTGCCTTTGCGAAAAACACCTTGATCTTCAAGGATCTCGAAGCCCGCACAAATAGTCTCTAGGTTCATCCAGGAATCCGGATAGCTAACCTAACCTATTCCCCGATTTTTTATAAAAAGTTGAAGTCAAACCCCGATTTTTTTTTTTTTTTTGCAAGACGTTGATGCACTATGTACAGTACATATCAAGTGGAACTTGCGACACCAAGCACGTGCTTGTTCTGTTAGTAATTAGTAAAACGCGAAGGACTTAAAAAAAAAAAGGATGCGGGGAGACTACTACTGGCGTACTGCCGGATTGGTTGCTTGCATGCGTAAGTAGGTTAAGATTGAAGTTTTTAGTTTTGGGAGGCTATCAACGTTAGATATTATTGTGTACAAATCGTTATAATTTGCACAGAGGACTCTAAAGGGTTCATGCAGTTCAAAGGATATTCTACAGTGGGGCAAAACTAATGGTAAAAAGGATCTAGTGTTTCTTATTGGTACGTGAAAATTTAGCTGACCGAGCAAGTCAGTACTTTCCACGTCACCACGGATTAAGTTGTATATGAATGTAATACCTAGCATGGTTCTACGATTAGATAAGGAGGGTAAGTTAATTAGTAAGAGTCTACTAGAATAAGACGGTAACCTCTGGTTTGCATCCCAGTTTAAACCGCGTAAAGCGAAAAGTAAGAAGTTCTTTTGAACCGATTCTATGCGTTTACTATGGACGCCATACTGAGGGCTCCAAACGCAGGATCCATATTCTAAGATAGGACGAACAAGTGAAGTATATAACGTTTTTGTAACATAGGGGTCATTGAATTCCTTCGACCACCGTTTAATGAAACCAAGCACACGCCTGGCTTTATTCACCATGCACGAAATATGATCGATAAAGTCGAGTTTAGGATCCAGCCGGACACCTAAATCATCAACTATATTAATTTTTTCCAAAGAGCAGCCGTTTAGCGTATAAGTTGCAGGCTTAGGAGTGACACGGGAGAATGTCATTAGCTTGCACTTAGAGCCGTTTAAGTTTAATAGGTTCACGCAGCACCATGTTTGAAAATTGTTAAGATCTGTCTGTAAGTCTGATTGGCAAGTAGCATCATTATATTGCACACAAAGCTTGACGTCATCAGCATACATAAGTACTCTGGAGTTGGTCAAAACTTCGGGCAGATCGTTGATAAATAATGTAAACAGTAGGGGACCCAAATGACTCCCTTGCGGGACGCCAGATGTAACCCTAAGAACATTAGATAGTTTATTTTCGAAAAGGACCTTCTGCGTCCTGCCATTTAGATAACCTGAGATCCAATTAAGAAGATCAGTCGGGAATCCCATTAAATCGAGTTTCCGAACAAGAAGGGAATGGTTAACAGAGTCAAATGCTTTACTGAAATCAGTATAGATTACATCTGTCTGAAAGTTATTTCGGTATCCCTTTATAATAAAGGAAGTAAGCTCCAACAGATTCGTTGTAATTGATCTTCGTCTAATAAAACCATGTTGACATGGAGAAATAATTGACCTACACAGGTGCTGCAGATGAGGAGTAATAACATTTTCGAACAGTTTAGGGATGGCCGACAACTTAGAGATACCTCTGTAATTGTTGGCTTCCAATTTGCTACCTTTTTTGTGGAGAGGAATAACGAATGATTCCTTCCAAATAAGGGGAAAGTGGGAGGTTTCTAAGGATAAGGTAAACAATTTGAGAAGTGGATTGCACAGGGCTTCGGCACAATTCCTAAGCACACAGCCTGGTATTCCGTCAGGACCTGGTAAAAAAAACTGGCTTAACACGATGAAGATCCCTAAGAAGAGAGCTTTCGTTAATGATAGAACTGAAGATTTGGTTCGATTTGGGGATGATGTAAGGATAAGCCTGATTTGGGTCCATTGAGTTGGAGTAAGTGGTTTCAAAAAACTGAGCAAAAAGATCGGCTATTGCCTGATCATTATCTGCTGTTGAATTACCAAAAGAGAGCGAGGACGGACGAGTAATGGATTTACGCTTGGATTTAACAAAATTATAAAACTGTTTTGGGTCCTCAGAAAACTGGGACCTGCAACGAGTCAAATAATTATTGTAGCACTGCGCGTTACACACAGTAAAAGTGGATCGAGCTGATAAATAACTAAATAGGGCAATCGGAGAACGAGTACGTTGATATTTAGCATATAGATTTGATTTTCTATTTTTGAGGCGGGTCAACTCTTTGGTAAACCAAGGAGGCTTGTTTGATGTAGACGGACAGTATAACGGAACACAGTCAATAAAAAATGAGTTCATAACGCGATAAAAAATACCCACGGCTTCCGCCATGTCAGTGCATGTGTATAGATCGGACCAGTTGTAATTAATTATGAAATTATTCAGCCGTACGAAATCTGTCTTGCTAAAGCAGAAGACTTCTTGGGCTGGACTATCAGATTTATTTCGTGAAACAGTCCCCATGTCGATAGTCACATCGAAAGTGGGATGATAGGGATCTTCGGGTTGCGTCAGGGGCGCCACCCTAGCTAAACTAACTCTTTCAGGATCTGAGACAAAACAAAGATCAAGCAAGCGCTATAAGGAATTTCGAACATGATTGACTTGGGACAGCGAAATGTCAAACAAGCCAGCAATAAAATCATGATGTGTTGTCGTAAGAAGTGTGTTAGTGGAATTATCTAGGGTCCAAATAGCCCCTGGGATGTTAAAATCACCAAGAACTACTAAATGGTCCCTATCCAAAAGTCTTTTGGAGACCAACTGAATAGCGGAAAGATGGTTCCAATAAATAGGAAGTTCCGACAATGTAGGAATGTAGGAACATGTAACAAAAATGGAACTACCATTAACTGATAGCTTCACGCAAAGGAATTCAACATTGTTGGATTCCTCGAAAATTATTAATTCGGACGTAAGAGTGGAGTCGACCGCTATAAGGACACCTCCCCCACGTCTGATAGGCCGATCTAGCCGGTATACTGTGAACGCAGCTGGAAAAACTTCGGAGCTCAGAATCTCCGGCTTTAACCAGGTTTCTGTGAACACAATAACTTGGGAAGCAAATGCGACGCTGTCGGAATACAATTTAGGAAGCTTACTGCGTAAGCCTCTTGCATTCTGATAGGAAATACCAAGGGAACTGGTTAGTTTTTTGGGACGGAATTGGAAGACGTAGACGGAGCATTGGGCAAATCTGGCCTAGGAAGAGTAATTCTTACAGGCCGCTTTTTCTTTTTCGTACCTTCAAACTCTTTGACAACCACATACTGTGGCCAGGTTTCCGCAGAGCATAGAGTGCCAAAGACTTCGTCAGGAACATTTATCTTGAAAGACGAAATGTTCCTGGGGTAAGAAAATTTAAATTTTTCCACCTTAATTTTTCCTCTATCGACTTTTGCTTTGCCTTGGATAAAAGCTATGACATCTTCCGATGTCTGATCAGGGGAAAGCCGAGAAACAAATAACTGTTTTGTTGGTGAAATTGCCGTAAGGGGTTTTGGCACGGCAGACTGAGCCGCCATACCACTTTCGGCCGGTAGTCCGGGCCTGATACCCTGGCAGGGACTGGGATTAGGGCTCTGAGAGGGCTGAGACAACAGTTGGGACCCCCCAGTGGACAAAACGGAACTGGGCAACACCGGGGGCACGGTCGCACCCGCGACGCATTCGGATACCGAATCTTTTTTAGCGCTCGATCTCAGGATTCTTGGAATTTGTCCCGGAGTCGGGGGCAGAGTCGAGGGAGGCTGCTGTGCAGTGCCTATCACTGGTGGCTGAGATCCGCCAATATGCTGCCCACCAGTTGCGGTTTTTTTGCGCCTAGGAGACTCATTTAACAGCTTGAGGCTATTAAATTGAGTATCCAGCGCCAGGAGCATATCTTGAGTTTTGCGAAAACTCAATAATAGCTCTTTAAAACCACCCCTGGTTTGCCGCATAAAAGACATCATTTCCCTCTCCACCTCGCGGCAGGCCTCACAGCAGTAACGTACGCCGATATTTTTGGCCACGTCATCTACTGTCCGTGCAACAACGCCAATGCACTTGGCATGTACTATGTTGTCACACAGCCAACAGGTGATGGTGAGTTCACCGTAAGTAATATTTTTCTTACAGTTTTTGGCGAAGCAGACCATATTATGGGACATTATAACGACTTACCACTGTACTTCGCTATTTAAGAGAGGGCGCAGGGGTTTAAATGCAGCGGCACTTGATGAGCGGGGGGGGCAACGAGCAGGAGAGCGAGAGATAAGCGCTGAGTAGAACCGTTTATAGCTGTCGCGGCAACGCAAACAACAACAAACGCTAAAGGCACAAAAGGGAATGCAAAAAGAGCAAAATGCAAAGCAACCGCAGCAGCCCAAACTAAAATGCAATTTAAATTGAATTAAATAGCACAAATTAAACAAGTAGCATGCACATGCGAAGTGAACGGGAATTATTTGAAACACCAAATATTAATTGTTAGTAAACCCCGGAGGTTTTTAGACAAATTCTACACAAATCGGGAGCGCAAGAAAAAAACACGTCCGTTCACTTTGAAGGAAGATAAAAAATAACAAGCTAATTTGTTAATTTAAAAATAAAATTAAATTAAGAATTAAAAAAAGCTCGACGTGATTACCTGTGGAACTACCTAAAGAAGTTGTTTCAAATTTCAAACCATTGGTTCACTAGATATTGAGTTATCGTGTACACCGATTTTTTAAATGGGTTTTTTCAGGAGAGCTCTTTAAACTTTATGATGCTTATGCATTGAAAACCAACCGACCTTCGTTCAATCAAGAATGTTGGAGGGGGGCGGCTTTAAGCTGAAATGCACTCGATAAATAATAACACGTAGACTTTACGGGGTTTTGCGCGACGTGCGTCGGATGTCTTTATTGAATCGTAGGTAAATCGGGACTAACTATACAAAAGAAACTAATGCTAGCGGACTGGAAGCTCTAGGACTGGAAGTCCGGAGGAAGAGGGAGAGAAAAGGAGAGCGTACGGGATCACACTGCCTCCCGAAATTAAACGCCTTTCTGGCGTAAACATTCTCCCCCCCCCCCCCCCCCCCCCCCCTTGCGAGGATACGCAGCAAAAGTAACAGGAAGGATTAGCTCTGAAAAGCGTAGGATAACGCTGAGCTCGTTGGTATGGAGAAGAGTGTGGTGATCCTGTCCACACGACTGGCATCGGTCTTTACTACGACACGATCCTCCGGAATGGTGGTGGGCCAGGCAGTTGACGCAGTACTTCTTTTCGATGACTGCCTGCAGCCGTTTCTTCGCATCAAGCCGGAGAAAACGGTGGCACTTCCGAAGAGGATGGTTCCGTTGGCAGACTCGGCATTGGTAGGATAAAATACCTCGGGAACGTCTGCTCTTGCTGTCGTCGTACGGAACCCAGTAATTGGAGGAATCGGCAGAAGTGGTCACTCGTGTGGAGAACGAGAAAATCCTTTGGACGGGTGCAGGAATTTGTGGGGCGTCATCACGAGGATTCGGAACACTGGATGAAGTGTTGCTTGGATGCAACAATGTGTGATGCCGACCGTGACAAGTAAGACAACTGTGGGCGCTTGTGCAATTTCGGAGTGGATGACCGCTTGCTAACAATTTAAGCACAACTGCTTTTTCTGGATGTATGAGGTACGATCTTCTATCGTCATTTGGAGGAACCGTGGACATTTACGCACTGGATGGTTCTCTGCAGAACACAAATCGCATCTTTTGGATATGGGAACAATCCGCGTACTAAAGGATTTTAGTACTCGCGGTGCCATGATGGATTTTGTCGGTTTGGACGGACTGAGGCGTATCGTAGGAGGCTGGAGAGAATCGACGGTTTCCAGAGTTCTGGGCGCTCAGTAAGGAACGAATCAAGTTCTAGCCACGTCGGAAATTCGGTTTTATTTGGTAGGGATTGCTCCCATAAGGAGAGCATTAGCTTTGGAAGCTTCGAGGAACACAAATAAACCAATAGACAATCCCAATTATCCGTAGGAAGGCCGGACAGAGTTAGGGATGAGAGGTAATTTTGAATTGTATTCTGCAGCTCCTTCAAGGCTGCCGAGGATTCGCGTTCGATGGATTGTATGTTTAGTAATTTCTTCAGTTGGCTGTTCACCAACGCGCGTTTATTTTCGAAACGCTCAGTTAGGTTTCCCCATGCTGAGCGGAAACCGTCATTGGTGAGTGGCGAATTGGAAACTATAGAATGAGCTTCACCACTAGTCTTGGCATTTAAATAGAACAACTTTTCTACAGTGGTCAGCGTAGGATTGTCGATATAGACCGCTGTGAAAAGGTCCCGGAAAGTCGGCCAGCGAAGATAATCGCCCGAGAAAACTTCCGTTTCGCACGGAGGAAGCCGACAGCCAGACGAAAAGGAATTTTGGGGCGCAGGGCATTGGACTTGAGCTGCTTTAGCAGAGATCGTATCGATCTGTTCCATGAACTTGGCGGCACACCGTTCATAAATGGAATAGGTGTCGTCGTATTTTGCCTTAAGAGTAGGGAAGGTGTCTGCAGCGCCCTCTAAACCAACTGAAATTAGCTCTGAACAAGCGTCGTACTCTGTCTCGACTTTGTCCCATAGGGCTTTGACTTGGTCGAGATGGATTTGACAAGAGTACTTGGATGGAGTGGGTGCTGCTGGATTGCAGACTCTGGACTCGAAGTGACTCAGACGGTCACAGATCAAAGTAAATTTGTTTACAATTGAAGGAGCCATTTTGGCTATTTTTTTTTACAAAAATGTACTATAAATATATATTTAAATTTATGTGCCGAAGTTTGATTGGGAATTTAGGAACCAATCGGACTCGTAATAATTATTTTTGAAATAATTATTATATATAATTAATTTTGGAAAATCGTAGTTTTCCCGTATGGAATTTAAATCGGGAATATTTGAATTAATTCAATAATTTCGGTCAGCAGCGAAAATACGGTCACACTAATGCGGATACGGAAGCGCACTTGGATTTCTAACTTATTCGTTAGTTGAAATTTTAATATAAAATAATTTAAAATTATTTTATTTGTCTGGTCTTATTTGATTGACCGGTGCTGTATTTCGGAACCAATACGTGTGTGTGTATATTTGTGCACTTGTCGTATGCAAGTGCAAAATAGCGGAGATAAGGAGAGGCGGAAAAAATTGCCAAATATCGGAGCGTTGACTTGCAGACAATTATGTATGTATGTACATATGTATATTTAAGGGGGGATATACATGTAAGCGGTCAAAATTTTGCCATTTTTCGTGAATTTTTTTTTATAAGAAATAGTCAAGCAATCGTCGTGAAACTTTGGATATAGTTAAAAGTAGAATCAGAGATGATAAAAAAAATTAGTTATAAACAATATTTTACAAAATGGCGGACTTATGGAACATATGCCGTAGCGCCTCGAGCTTTGAGTTGCCGTGCTATGGACACGATAGAGCTCGTAATTCCTGTCCAAAATCCGTAAACTAAATTTGTTTGTATTCATTACACCTTTATCTTCTATTTGAACCTAAAAAACCAAAAAGAAATCAAGACAAAAAAAATAAATGTTGATTTGAAGGAAAAAATGCCATTTTCAGGTGATCAGTTTTCACTTCCCACCCTCTTAAAGAATAGTAATACTCAGTTTTTTAACAACCATGTAGGTTCAAATAGAAGATAATTTCATGCTGATCATAATAATTTTTGATTCACTCCGATAAGTTACATAGTTTTTTGTGAATCGTGTCCAGAGCATAGGTAGAAATGCAAAAATTAGAAGCTGAGAAAAAGACGTTTAAAGTTTTTGATGCGCCCACGTTAACACTTGTGAACCTTGCGTGCATACTTGATTTGAGGCACTTAGAGTTGGAATTCGACAATGAAACTTACACACTATATTCTTTAAATAATAAACTATTTTTTAAACCAAAAAAAAATTTGCCCAAAAAATTTGTGGTTTACATGTATATCCCCCCTTAATTACTTAGTTGGAGTTCAGCTCAGGATAGAGCAAGGGAGGAAATAAACAAATATATGTACGAATTAAATAAATTTATAATTGTAGTAGCTGCGGACAGTAATTGTAGCATGTAACATAGGTATGTAGTACGTTTAGGAATATTCATATATTGGGTCATATATTTATATATTATGTTTCGGAGTGAAGTGGACTGTATTTGTAGTATGTATGTATGTAATGTAAATAAATTCTAGCGGGAACACAGTAAACGAGAAGGAATTAAGAATAATTCGAAATTGGAAAGTTTTTCTGTGGCTTAGGCATTTATTTAAACAAACACTTTATGAATTTTGGAACCCGTACATCTCGTATAGATATTATTTGGATATAATTTCTCGAATTGGGGAAATGTCAATGTTGACAGCGATTGTAGTCTTGTGGAGTGGACTGTATTGAATATGTATGTAAGTGTAAATAAATGCTAGCGGGAACACAGTTAACGAAGAGGAATTGAGAACTATTGGAATTAAAATCTCACTGTGGCTATTGCATTTATTTATTTATTTAAACACACACTTTTGGTTTTTGGCACAAATGTAGAAAATGAATACCGAATTATTTTGGATTTTTGGAAGGTATTATGCTGCCGTAGTGTCGGATTAATCGGACTTGGATTTAGACAATAATCATACAGAGAAGTTAAGACGAATTGAGTTTCGCAAAACCTAACTGTATGACCGGCAGCAATAATGTAATGGACTTATGTATCTGGTGCGGTGTTAAAGCCACCGGAGCTGCTGGTGGATGAAATCCGGCTCGAAGGACCAAATGTTGGAGGGGGGCGGCTTTAAGCTGAAATGCACTCGATAAATAATAACACGTAGACTTTACGGGGTTTTGCGCGACGTGTGTCGGATGTCTTTATTGAATCGTAGGTAAATCGGGACTAACTATACAAAAGAAACTAATGCTAGCGGACTGGAAGCTCTAGGACTGGAAGTCCGGAGGAAGAGGGAGAGAAAAGGAGAGCGTACGGGATTACACTGCCTCCCGAAATTAAACGCCTTTCTGGCGTAAACAAAGAACTTTCAACTTTATCTTCTACGAAAAAAAAAAACACCAAAATTTACTTTGATTAAAAATTCGGAATTATAGGAAAATTCTCTGTCGGATTGGTATGTTCAAAAAGTGTTTGCTAACATGACATTAATAGCGGCAAGCAAGAAATTCACGTACCTGAATCCAACGCCGTTTCTCATTTAGCGTTGCAAAAATCATAACTTTTGAACCAAATAAGACAATCGAATAATTTAAACGGCATTGAACAGTTAATGTTGTAAAATTAATGTATGCACTGCATAATGAGTCACGCCCACCAATTCGCCTTTTTATAATGAATTATAAAAAACAAAATTTTAATAATTTTTTAGCTTTATTTTTGTTTATTATTATTCGATCAAATAAAAATATTTTGAACACTGAAAAAAAAAAAAAAATATATATAAGGAATGTACCGAAAAGAAACTGCACACTTTCAATTGTGAAAAGCTCTCAGTGGGAGCTTTCGATCATGCCATGCGGTGCACCGTTAGAAAGCTCTATTAATTCTGCGTTGTTTGCATGTTCTTTTTTCACTATTTGTTTTGCACATTTCGCAATGCCTCGTATTGAAGAACACGTCCGTCAAAAAATTGTGCACAATTACTGCACAGAAAACGGTGTTTCGTACCGAAACTTAGCCAAACGCTATAAAGTAAGCGTTAATAGTGTTAAGAATATTATTATCAAATTTGGAAAGACATGTTCTCTAAAAGATTTGCCAAAAACTGGCAGAAAAAAAGGTCCAAGGGATGCCAGCGTCGATAAGAAGGTGCTAGCTTTAATTGAGAAAAATCCCACGACGTCAGTTCGAGATTTGGCCAAAAAAGCGCGAACGAGTGTAAGTATGGTGCAGCGCATAAAACAACGGCATGGCCTAAAGATTATAAAAAACAAAAAGTGCCAAAAAAAAAGTTTGCGCCAACAAGAAGTCGGCAAAACGAGAGTACGCAAGCTTTATGATCGCTTGCTCACTGATGCAGTGGAATGCGTCGTAATGGACGACGAAACATATGTAAAATTGGACTCAAAAACATTACCAGGCCCCCAATTTTACACAAAAGCCAAAGGTGAAACAATTAGCGACTCGGTCACCAAAATAGAAGTGGACAAATTTGGGGAGAAAGTCCTGATATGGCAGGCAATTTGCACATGTGGCCTAAAAACCAGCCCATTTTTCACAAATGGCACAATAAACGCAGAGGTTTACCAAAAAGAGTACATTAAAAAACGTTTAATACCGTTTTATAGAAAGCACAACGTGTCGACAATATTTTGGCCAGACTTAGCGTCAGCGCACTATGCCCGGTCAACATTGGCGCTCCTTGAGGCGGAGAACATCAAGTTTGTTTCAAAAGAGGAGAACCCACCAAATTGCCCAGAGCTGCGTCCCATTGACAGATATTGGGCCATCGTTAAGCGAAATTTAATAAAAAATGGTAGTCTCTCCCAAAATAACAAAGAAATGAAAAAAAACTGGATGTGTGCAGCCGGCAAGGTCACCAAGGAGGGTGTGCAGAATGAGAGGAGTTAAGCGAAAAATTCGCTCAAAAATAAGAAGTTAATTATTTTTTACTTCTGTTTATAAAAATTGAAAGTTTAAGTTTTGCTATAAAAAGAACAAAAAGAAAAATTGAAATCGAATCAAAAACATGAAAGTTATAGTAGAAAGAAAGTGTGCAGTTTCTTTTCGGTACATTCCTTAATATAAATATATATATTTTTATATATATATATATAATATAGCGCCAACGAAACGATCGTCACCACAGCTGCTACTTGTCTATTGACAAGTTTTTTTTGTTGTTTTTAGCTAAAGCCGAGCTTTTGATTTTTATAAAATCGAAGCCGGCTATGACCTCAAGTCTGCAATTACGAATGCTTTATATAGTATATATATATATATATATTTTTTTTTTTTTCATTTTGACTGAAAACAAACCAATATATGGGAAACTTCTAGTAGGCTAACCATTTCTGGACTATAATTACATGTTTATTTTTTATTTTATTTTATTTTTTTTTATTTTATTGAATGTTAGAATAGTTTATAAAACTAAGACTAACATGTAAATATATAGTGCGAGCTGCCAGGGCCATCGACTATATACGGGGCTATGGTGTTATTATTATTGGTATTATTATTACACAATATGTACAATTTGTGTAGAAGTGTACGTTAAATATTGTGATACAATGTTGTTTCTTTAAGAAATTTGGTTATTATTTTGATGTTTTCTGTGGAATGGTTACTTAAATAGTGTGTGGCGTTACTTGTTTATATATCTATGTAACTTTAAATGCCGTAGAGATGTAATAAACAGGTCAAATGATGCATCCAACGTGTTGAATAGGTCCTCATTTTGCAGTTACTATACTTTCTGGTATATTTTACCCTTAGTTTTTTGTTTTTTTCTTAGCATTTCCGCAGACGCAGCCTATGAAAGATATTTCTGGTCCAGGAAAGATCCACAAAACCTATAGACATAGTGTAGTCGGTGGCTTTCATCGACTTCAGAAGTTATATACTACTTTATGCTGACAAGGGTGAAAAAATTGACACCTGCCAGGTAGCGATTAACCTGTACAACCCGAAACCAAACCGCCGTTTATCTTTAACTGTTTATGAATCTATAACTTCAAGTAAAAACCATGACCATTGGTTTTATGGTTTTTGTGTAATATTACCTGAAAGTCGACCAATTTACCCATTTTATTTTGTTAAGGTAAACTTAACGGTACTTCTGGTTAGTTAAAAAAAATTGCTTTTTTTTGCATTTTTCGGGAGCTTTAAGTGTCTAGAATATCGAAATACGTAATCGATTTGGGGACTGTCGTAAAGACCAAACCTGATCTGAGTTGCTCAGCGACTAAAGTTCGCTGCTTTCGTAAAGCAAATTTTCAAAGGCTTGATATCTTGATTTCCAAATTTAATTGGTCTGAACTTTACAGGTGCACTGACATGGCGTCCGCCGTGGATATTTTTTACAGTGCCATGAATGCGTTCTTTGCATCGTGTGTTCCGTTAGCCTATCCGTCGGTTTCTAATAAACCACCTTGGTTCACCAAAGAGCTGACAAGCCTAAAAAACGTTAAGTCTAGGCTTTATAATCGCTATAAACGCACCGGATCTCTTACTGTTCATTCAAGATATCTTAGTGCTTGGTCGGATTTCACCGTGCTTATCGCGCAGTGTTATAAAAGTTATTTAACTCGTTGTAGGGTTCAGTTCACGCAGGACCCGAAACAGTTTTAGAACTTTGTTAACACTAAGCGAAAATCCAATCTACATCCTTCATCGCTTTCGTTCAATAACGCTACAGCAAACTCTGATCAGGCCATCGCCGATCTCTTTGCCGAGTTTTTCAAAACTACGTATTGTTCCTCAAATAGCTTAGATCAGACTTACTCTTTTGATTTGCCCAGGTCGAACCTAATTTTCAGTCCTATTTCAGCCGAAAGCTCCCTTAGTTCGGATCTTCATCGTGTAAAACCAGTTTACTCACCGGGTCCCGATGGAATAACAGGCTGGTTGCTCAGGTATTGTGCTGGAGCTCTGTGCAATCCCCTTCTGAAATTGTTTACCTTATCTTTAGAAACCTCAGAATTTCCCCTTATTTGGAAGGAATCATTTATCATTCCTCTCCACAAAAAAGGTAGCAAATCGGACGCCAGCAACTATAGAGGAATCTCTAAGTTGTCGGCAATTCCAAAACTTTTCGAGAATGTAATTACTCCCCACTTGCAGCATTTATGCAGATCCGTAATTTCACCATGTCAGCATGGTTTTATGAGGCGAAGATCGACCACTACAAATCTCCTGGAACTCACCTCTTTCGTTATTAGAGGTTTCCAACGCAACTTTCAAACCGACGTGATTTACACAGACTTCAGTAAAGCTTTTGACTCGGTTAATCACTCTCTTCTTGTAAGGAAGCTTGACTCAATCGGGTTTCCAGACGATCTTCTTAAATAGATTTTGAGTTATTTGAGTGACAGAACTCAAAAGGTTCTGTTTAAAAATGCTCTATCCAAATTCCTCAGAGTCACTTCTGGCGTCCCACAAGGTAGCCACCTCGGCCCGCTGCTATTTACATTGTTTATCAATGACCTCCCGCTGGTTCTAACGAATTCTAGAGTACTTATGTACGCTGATGACGTTAAGCTATGTTTGCAGTATAAGGACAGCTCTTGCCAGTCAGACCTGCAATCGGATCTTAATAACTTTCAAGCATGGTGTCGTGCTAATTTATTACATCTCAATAGCTCTAAATGCTGATGACATTTTCACGTGTCACTCCCCAGTTTGCCACTTATATGCTAAATGATTGCGCTCTTGAAAGAATATCTCTTGTTGATGATTTAGGCGTTCGCTTAGACCCTAAACTTTCGTTCTCTGAACATATTTCGTGCATGGTTAATAAAGCCAGAGGCATGCTCGGTTTTATTAAGAGATGGTCGAAGGAATTCGATTCCCCCTATATAACGAAGACCGTTTTTACTTCGTTAGTTCGCCCTATATTGGAGTATGGTTCATGCGTCTGGAGTCCTCAATTCGGAGTCATTCGGAATCTGTACAAAAGAACTTCTTACTTTTCGCCCTCCGTGGCCTACCTTGGGATGCTGAAGAGAGACTACCATCCTATTCCAGTAGACTTCTATTAATTATCTTACCCTCGCTAGCTAACCGTAGAACGATGCTTGGTGTCGTATTTCTTAACAACTTAATAAACGGTGAGGTTGAGAGCCCCTATCTCTTGGGGCTGCTCAACTTCCACGTTCCTCGACTAACATCTAAAACCCTTATCCCTTTAGTAGTAAATCATTGTAGGTGGGAGTTTGAAGTACATGAACCCTTTAGGGTTTTATGTACGGATTACAACCGCCTCTCTGACATTATTATTCGTAGTGATAGCCCTTCTGTACTAAAAACTTTAATACTTGTTGAGTTAGCTCGTAATGTACCACCGTAGTCTAATTTTGCAAGCGTTCTTATTTATTTATCGTAGTTATTATTTAGTTACATTATATTATTTTTTTAATATTAATTTTGCATGCGTTTTGATTTATTTATCGTAGTTATTAGTTAGTTACATCATGTTATATTTTTTTATATTTATTTTGCATGCATTTTTACTTATATATATATTTTATTATATTATTATATTATTTTTTTTTTCTTATTAAATTTTATTTTTGTACTCTCGTAACGTTTCCTCGTTCTTTTCTTCCTTCATTCACCGCGTCTATCCAGATCGCGATTCGTGCCGTACGTCACGCGGCTGCGCCCCTCGGGCGGTTGGGCGGGAGGTGGAAGCGGGACCCCGCACGAAAAAAAAAAAGCTGTTATCTTTGGTGCTTTCCTCTCGAATCTCTTGATAAGGTCGTCTACCACCAGATTCCATAGGAGGGGCTACCAGCCCACCTTGCCGCGTGCCTCTGTGCGCTCCTCTCACCATGGAAGCGGTGCCCCAATCTGGTTGTACCCGCCGGCAACTTAGAAGATTTCTTATCCACAAGTTGATAGCGGGGGCGTGTTGGTCGCTTCTAGGCGATCCATTATTTCGTCTGTGCTAACGTTGTTGAATGTAGTGCCGTCTCCACTGATTTCCCCTTCGTGTAGGCATGCTGGTTGGTCGACAGAAGTCTCCCTACATCGTTCCTGATGTATAAGTCCAGCAACTTTTCCAGCGTTTTAAGTAGAAGTGAGGTGAGGCTTATCGGTCTGTAATCCTTGGGGCTCATGTGGCTGCACTTTCCTGCTTTGGGTAGGAAGACAATCCGAGAGGTCCTCTATTGGATAGGGATATAGCCCGTGCTTAAACAAGCTGTTTATATTGCGTAGAGGCATGGGATGATCACTTCCTTGGTCGCCTGCAGCATGGCTGGGAATAGTCTCCTTGAGTTTTCCCAGTTAGTATTCCGGGTGTTCCTGAAGACTGATTGTTTTGGAGAGTGTTCGAATGTGTATTGGAACCGTATGTACTTATGATCTGAGAAGGATGGTCTCTCAAGGACTCTCCATTATGATACCAAAGTACCTTGTTCTCTTACAAGAGTAAGATCTAGTACGTTTGAGGAGGTGGGACCTACAAAGGTGTGTTCCTCCCCCACGTTTGCTATACTCAGGTTGGTTGAGAGTATAAAATCTAAGAGGGACTCTCCTTTCTCGTTTATGTCGAGGCTCCTCCATACGCAGTGGTGCGCGTTGGCGTCTGCACCCACGAGCAGTTGCTGGTCCTTCGGGCTGGCTTCTACCAGGCTCATGAGTTCTTCTAGTGGGGCCGTCCTGTCGTGTGCCATGTAGCAGGAAGCTACCAAGAGGACCAAAGCTATGTCGGCGGATCCTTGCTCCATGGCTATGAGGAGTTTAGCCGACGCGACCTTGCTCTTATGGCGGTTGAGCTGCAACACCCTAAGTGCCATGAGTACTGGGCTCACCTCTATACAACGGGTTGGCTACTACGGTCAGTACACCGTCCTCTCCTTCGTCGGACTCATCTAGCGTCATTTCTCGGTCGGTATCCACGATGGTTTCCAGACCTAGGTCCTTCTCCACCACATCTGCCTTCAGGGTGTGAGCATCCTTGAGATTCCTTTAAAAGACACCGTTTTTGATCGAACCACACACAAATACTTTTAATCACTTAAGCCTAGTACTCTGACGACGAAAATCCGGTGTAACACGTGTTATAGTGGCCAAACTCCATATAAAAAAACGATGTGAAAAAGGAAGAAGAAGAAATTTGTGCCTCGTCGATTTTGCCGGTATTCTGACGACGAAAATGATGCCTGCGAAAATTGAATGGCGTTGCCAGATCAAGATAGTAAACAGCTAATATCGAAGTGTAACTATAATTCATTTGATTTTTTCTTACACCCAAAGGATGGGGCGAAGATTGAAAAAAAGGTATACTTGTCGACAAATTTTCTGCCCGCGAGGTTAAAGTGGCATTAATAAGTGCGGTCAGGGCATGTTGGTTTCCCGGCTGTCATGGCTCCTTACACCCCGCAACAAACTCTCGCTTTACTCTAAGGTCATGATATATAAGTCAATTCTAGCCACCTCCCTCTTATATGGCCTTCAAGTTTATGGAATTGCTGCAAGATGTCATTTGAACAAGATTCGGATTCGTTAAGCAAAAACGTTAAGGAGGATCTCTGGGGCTCCTTGGTACATGCGGGATAGTGACATAGAACGAGACGTGAAGGTGCCCAAACTCGGCGACAAACTTCACACTATTGCAACAAAGTACATGAAAAAACTAAACAATCATCCTAATAGTCTGGCAAGAAGCTTCGCCACCTCTGAACATAGAACACGAGTTAGAAGAAGACTCAAATGTCATGACCCTCACGACCTCCCTGACCGGGTCTTGACATAACAATTTAAATAAAAACATTACAATCTATATAACATAAAAACTCTTTATACTCTTACTTGATACAACTTTGGACTCCTTATAGACTTTTTATTTATAATTTTGTTTTATTAAGTGACTACAGAACAAGGAAACAGTACACTAATCATAATAAAATCTAAATTTTTTGAAAAAAAAACCCAAATTTAATCTTATTTTGACACATTTGACAAAGTTTGTCTGAAAAATTTAATTTCTATTGTTCAGATATTTGATCGTATCTAAATTACAATGTATGTATATCTCTTGTATCTATAAGTTATTCTTAAGTTTATTGCTTTGTTATACAAAAGTGAATATATTGGGTTAGGTTAGGTTAAACCGGACGGCCCACGATGGGCCACACATAGGCCAATATGGCCCATAGCTATCCGGGGAAACTCCTGGATGGACCTAGAGACTATTTATGCGGGTCTCGAGATCCTTGAATATCAAGGTGTTTTTCGCAAAGGCAAGGAGTTCGCCTGGCTTTCTCCTAGAGGCATCTTCTAGCGATGCCAGAACTGGAGAGCCTAGGTATCTCATTCTTGACCTCGTTAGGGCCGGACATTTGCAAATGAGATGCTCCAAGGTTTCGATTGCCTCGGATTCATCACATTTCCGGCATTTGGCGTTGTCGGTAATACCCAGCTTGACTGCATGTGCAGCAGACAGGCCTGTTAGAATACCCACTTACATTCTGCAGTTCTTCCGCGGAAGATGCAGCACGTAGTGAGTGAGTTTCTCGTTGTGCTCTTTACACATGATTTTTGATATTCTGCAGGTTGCGGAATTACTCCTCGACCTGCTTTTTGCGCTTGCGTCAGCCCGTCTCTCTAGCTCGCTTTGGAGCTTTCTTAGGGAGATAGGGACGTTTTCTGCTCTTTCACTCGTCAGTCCAACGCTTTCCTTTGTAAGTTTGCTCATGTCTCGACCAATTGAACTGTGCCCGAAACCTTGTAGCGACCAGTTTCTTGATGCAACCAGACGTTGTGCCGCCTTTCCTGCTGTCAGTTGCGCTTGGATATCTAGGGGATATATACCGATTATGGTTTCGAGTGCTTTGGTGGGGGATGACCTCAGCGCCCCTGATATGCAGAGCAGTGCCTGCCGCTGGGTTCTCTCCATAAGCTTATTATACGTTTTCTTCTCCATGGCTTGCCACCACACTAAGACTCCATACAGTAGAGTCGGACGCACCACCTATATATATGTAGACCCAATGCATTAGAGCGGGTGAGAGGCCCCACGTCAGCTTGCTGTCAAGTACAATGCCGAGGTATTTGACTTGTGTTTTAGGGGTCAGTCTGGTTTTTTTTAATTTTCGGGGGGATCCATTGCGGCATCTTGTATCTCTTAGTGAAGAGAACAAGGTCCGTCATATCCGCATTGATATTGAGTCCTACCTTCTCCGCCCACTCACATATCTACCTGAGCGTTGTTTCCATGATCGAGCTGAGGGTCGATGGGCAGACTTCCGTGATAATTATGCTTATGTCATCCGCATAAACTGTTATCTTTGGTGCTTTCCTATCGAATCTCTTGATTAGTGAAGTGAATATATTAAAATATATTAAATATTTTTCCTTTGGGATTATACTCCTTTTTAGATATTTAAAATGTATCAAATGGTTTAACTATTATAATATGTATTATAAAAGACTTGCGAATGATTTTGAAAAAAGGCGCGAAAGATATTAAATTCGTCACTCTGTTAATATTATAAAATTAACCCAGCAGACCAAAACTTCGATAATAATGTTGTAAACGGTACTTTTGCGGATTTCATGCAAACAAAACGTGGGGACGTCCGGTCCCGAGGTTAATCATAATTTTCGCAACCCGGAGAAGGTTTTGTTTGCGGACCTAGTGAGGAGTCAACCGACTCCCCTCAAATAAATATTAAAATACATTTATTATACCCTTGCAGGGTATTATAATTTCAGTCAGAAGTTTGCAACGCAGTGAAGGAGACGTTTCCGACCCTATAGAGTATATATATTCTTGATCAGCATCAACAGCCGAGTCGACCTAGCCATGTCCGTCTGTCCGTCTGTCCGTTTCTACGCTAACTAGTCCCTCAGTTTTAAAGTTATCTGAATGAAACTTTGCATATAGTCTTCTATATACTCTCACTGCTATATATGTCGGAACGGGCCGGATCGGACGACTATATCATATAGCTGCCATACAAATGTTCGATAAATTTTTAGAAAAAAAATTATAACTTGGCTGTTTTTCAATATTATTCCATCATTTTTAAGATATAGGCATTTTATATTATTTCAGAATTTTATTAAAAATTTTATGAAAATCGGACCACTTTATCTTATAGCTGCCATATGAACGATCGGGAAGTTAATCGAAAAAATTATAACTTCGTTGTTTTTCAACGTATTTTAATATACTTTGGTACATGAGCATCTGGTATTATTTCAGAATTTTGGTATAAATTTTATGAAAATCGGACAACTATATCATATAGCTGCCATAGAAGCGATCAGCAGATGTAGAGAAAATGTAAAGCTGCAAATGTAAAACTGTAACTGTCAAACTGTAAACATAATAAGAATAGGTAAAATGTTATGAAACTCTGTTTAGTGTCTGTTTTCGGCATTATAATTTATGATATAAATATGAAAATCAATCTGCAAGGGTATAAAAACTTCGGCGTGCCGGAGTTAGCTTCCTTTCTTGTTTTTATTTTATTAAATGTTAGAATCGCTAAAACTAACATGTTAATATATAGTACAAGCTGCCAGGGCCATCGACTAGAAAATTAAAATACATATATGTATATAAGCCTGTAATATAGGGAACTTAAAATAAGCCAGTTCATCCATATAACTATATAAGTTAGATTTAACGATACGATAGTTAGGGTAACTCCTGTCACCACCCGCAAACTCAGCAAACTCCATACGAAAGAGCGAGAGGAAGTGATGACAGAAGCTTCCAGAAGACAAAACCAAACCAGGACAAACTTCGCGAAGAGAAGTTTAATTCAATTTCGCTTAAGACAAAAAGTGAGACCGGCTTTCGAGTGACGCTGGAGAAAACGGCGACCACGAGAAGGGAGAACTGGCCATCGAGTGACGCCGGAGACAAGGAGACCAGAAGGATTCGGGAAATACAGTCACGGAAAAGGATGTTGAAATATAAGCTTTCTTATTAGTTTATATACACTCATGAAACCTGAATATTATTATGAAACAATCCTGAATATTGTTCTGAAACATAAAGTCGCACTAACATGAAACCCACGAACGGACAAACCGTGCATTAAGAGAAATAAATAAAACACATTCAGAAAAACGAGGTTAAAATAAAAGTTTCTCTATTATTTTATATACACACATGAACCCAAACGCTGGCCCACGCTAAAATATATGTATTTCGCAAGATTTCGGCCAGACCCAAATACCAAAATAAAACCGTTTCTTACTCGGTAACCCGGAGACTGACACTCTCCATCTCACGTCAGCCCACCGTTCGTCGAAGACTCTTGTCCCAATCTTTAAAAATTTTCTTTAAAGAGAACCTGGCGTGACTGAGCTTCTCTTATGATATTTAAAGGGGGTCGGATTTGATAGAAACAAAATATGTATGTATGAGTGGATGGGAAAGAGATGGAGAGGGAGGAGGGAAAAAAATCGAATATACAGAGATCAGATTACTTAGGCCCCGCGCTCACTGGCGGCGAAAAGCAGAGCTGAGAGCGGAGCTGATAAGCGAGCTAATAATTTCAAAGAAATTTTCTCAGCTCAACTCCGCTTTCAGTGTGCGCGCTCTCAAGTAGAGTGTTTGTGTTTCTGAACGCTAATAGGAGAGCGTAACTAAACGATTAGTTTGACCAAAGCTTACTTACTCATAGGCCGCGCGCACACTGGCGGAATGCGGAGCTGATAAGCGAGCTTATACGCGGGCAGCTTATCAACGAGCTCAGCTTTTTGCAGCCGCGGACACAGAGAGCTGAAGCTGACGCTGAAATATAATGAGAAATTAATTGTTTTTCAAACAATAGGTTTTAAAAAAAAATTGTATTTTTCAATATTTTCAAAATATTCTAGTTCATGCGTCATAATTTATACAGATCATTTCATTATTTAAATTTTAATTTAAATTTCCGAATTTGACCCACCCAGTTCGCCAGAATTTTGTTGCCAATGTACCTTTTTTCGTGTGCATCGGGACACTGTATCTCGGAAAGTTGACAACATTTTTACCTTAAGAAATATTAATAAAAATTGTTCATATTTTACTTAATTATAGTGACGTCCCTTCCTAAGAGGCGCACAACACGTATGTATATGTCGGAGATTACTTTGAAATGCTAGATGTAATGACTATTTGCAAGAATCCAAGTGAATCGAGTATAGAAATAAATGAAGAGTAATGGCTTGACTATGGCTTGCTTATGACTGAATTTAATAAGTGAAACTGGAATAATATTTTCGTATCTCCATCAGTAGACCAGCAACTTGGACAGTTTCAAAACAACATCAGCTATTTATACGAAAACTTTGTTCCGGTCAAAACAAAAGTGATTAAACATTCCGTCAAATCTTGGTTTAATAATGACATTAAGCTAGCAATAAAATCCCGAAATGACGCATACCAAAAGTGGAAAAGGTATAGGACGCCAGATTCCAAACAACAGCATCCACCTCACAAACTTGGAAAGAAATAAAGTCATTAGGAATAGGCCGGAAACCAGCAGCGCCGGAACAGGATGTTGACATAGAGGAATTAAACACAAGTCTGTCGAAATGCAATGTACCTGAAATCTGCGAAAACAATATGTACCTGAGATCAGTACCTCGGAACCTCTGTGATAGTAGATTTAGATTTGTTTGTGTCAATCAGTGTGAAGTGCTCGTCAATATTCTTAAAATCAAATCAGACGCAGTTGGACTTGACGACATTAATCCTAAATTTATAAAAGTATTGTTACCAAAAATCCTGAAATACATAACATATATATTCAACACGGCCTTTACAACTTCCACGTTTCCAGACCGTTGGAAAATCGCAAAAATTATCCCTGTTCCGAAGGCAAACAAAGAATATAGGCCCATTTCTATTCTTCCGTATCTATTAAAGGCCTTTAAGAATATAATGGCATCTCAAATTAACTCGTTCATCCATGATAACGCTTTACTGAATAATAACCAATCAGGATTTAGGAAACACCGCAGCTGCACTTCGGCAATTTTAAAAATAGCAAATGATATACGAGAATATGCTGACAACTCCAATGTGACGCTTCTTGTACTACTTGACTATAGTAAAGCCTTTGACACCGTTAATCATAATGTCCTTTGTGCAAAATTAGTAAATCAGTTCTAATTTTCAAAAACTGCTGTCAAACTAATGACATCATATTTACAACACCGTCGTCAATCTGTCGTAGTGTCAAATGTGTCGTCTTCTTTTGAGTTTACAAAACGCGGTGTGCCGCAAGGTTCTGTACTTGGTCCGTTTTTGTTCACCCTTTATGTAAATGATCTTCCCTCCATGTTGTCAAGTTGTGATGTCCATATGTATGCAGATGACGTCCAAATGTATGTGAGCCGTCCCCTAAATAGAATAAATGAGTGTGTAGACTTATGTAATAATGAACTGGTCACAATAAGCAACTGGGCAAAAGAAAACGGACTAGGACTGAATCCGTCAAAATCCAAGTGCATAATTATTTATAAAAAGAAACTCAATGTTAACATTGGGCCCTTACTTTTAAATGACAGTCCTATTGAATACGTAGAAAGAGCGACCAATTTGGGTTTTATTTTTAATAATACGCTGAACTGGAGTGATCACATTAACACCGCGGTTGGGAAAACGTATGGATTGCTAAGGTCGCTTTATTTGATCAGAAACTTTCTAGCCCTAAATGTAAGAATGTTGCTTGCGAAATCTTGCCTGATCCCAACATTATTCTATGGGATCGAATTATTTGCTAATTGTGACTCAATCAGCCAGCACAAACTTAAAATGGCCTTCAATAGCATTACAAGATTCGTATTTAATTTGAGACGATTTGATCACGTAACTAGACTATCATACAATATATTTGAACTTCACTTGGCAGATTGGATAAAAATGAGAGTGTTAGTTTACTTACAAAAAATAATTTTTTCCAAATTACCAATTTATTTGTATGAAACACTTAGATTCTCCACTTCACGAAGGTCAAATATTATTATACAAATAAGGCACAGATCTCTGCTTTCAGAACGACAGTATTTTATCTATGCTATAAGATTATGGAACCAATTACCAAGCTATCTAAGAAATATTAGCAGTGCTGTGCAGTTTAAGGCTAAACTTATTGCACACTTTCAAGAACAAATGTGACATAAAATAAAACAAAGCGAGCGTAGTTTTTAATTTTAATATAAGAATAATTAAAAATTGTATAACATATAGATGTGAACTGATAAAGAACTTGTCCTGTGTGACTAGCGCATTAACTTATAAGTATTTTGTACTGTAGCGTTAGGAAGAATATCTTCAAATAAATAAATAAATAAAAGAAGTAACAACGAGAGAATAGAGGGAGAACCTATTAAGAAAGAGCGTGGTAGGTAAGAAGAGAGTATTCCTTACTGAGTGTGGCGCAATGACGAGTAGAGAGGATCGAGAATAGTAGAAAAAAAGGAAAAGGCAAGTCAGTTCGAGTGAGACTGTCAGAGAGAACGGACGAACTACAGAATTCATTGCGACTCACTGCGCTACGTGAAACGAAAAGGAAGCGACAATGGCCGACAAAGCTGACCCCCCATCTCCTTCATATATATAGGTTAGGTTGGGATTATTCGGACGGCCCTCATGGGGCCGCACATAGGCCAATATGGACCTTAGCTATCCGGCAATTCCTGGATGGACCTAGACACTATTTGTGCGGGTTTCGAGATCCTTGAAGATCAAGGTGTTTTTCGCAAAGGCAAGGAGTTCGCCTGGCTTCCTGCTAGAGGCATCTTCTAGCGATGCCAGAACCGGAGAGCCTAGGTATCTCAATCTAGCCCTCGTTAGGGCCGGCGTTGTCGGTACCGCCCAGCTTGACTGCATGTGCAGCAGACAGGCAGTAATCTGTTAGAATACCCACTAACATTCTGCAGTCCTTCCGCGGAAGATGCAGCACGTAGTGAGTGAGTTTTTCGTTGCGCTGTTTGCACATGATTTTTTTTATTCTACAGGTTGCGGAATTAGTCCTCAAGTCTCTCCAGATCGCTTTGGAGCGTTCTTAGGGAGACAGGGACGTTTTCTGCTCTTTTACTCGCCAGTCCGACGCCTTCCTTTGCAAGTTCGTCCGCGGTCTCGTTACCGTCTATGCCTTGGTGGCTGGGAACCCAGTAGATCCTCACTGACTTAGACGTGCTCAGGCTATCTAGTGACTCCCTGCTTGCCAGTACATTTTTGGAACTGACCGCTGATGATTGCATGGTTCTTATCGCCGCTTGACTGTCTACGAACAAATTGACTGCCTCATGTGGACGGTTTATGCTCTGTGCAAGCTGTGCCCGCTCCGACTCCTTCATCCATCTTGGAGCCGTCGGTGTATATATTGAGGTATTGAGCATGGTCCTGTCCTGATTTTCAGCCATTTGGTCCCATGAATACTGTTGTGTTTACATCCGGGCACGTTCTGTGTATCATGTAGTCAGATGTACTGCTCATGTCTCGACCAATTGAACTGTGCCCGAATTCTTGTAGCGACCAGTTTCCTGATGCAACCAGACGTTGTACCGCCATTCCTGCTGTCAGTTGCGCTTCGATATCTAGGGGATATATACCGATTATGGTTTCGAGTGCTTTGGTGGGGCTTGACCTCAGCGCCCCTGATATGCAGAGCAGTGCCTGCCGCTGGGTTCTCTCCATAATCCTATTATACGTTTTCTTCTCCATGGCTTGCCACCACACTAAGACTCCATACAGCAGATTCGGACGCACGACCGATATGTAGACCCAATGCATTAGAGCGAGTGAGAGGCCCCATGTGCTGCTAAGCATCTTCTTGGATGCATATAGCGCTATGGTGGCCTTTTTCTTCCTCTCTACTACATTGGCCTTCCACATTAGCTTGCTGTCAAGTACAATGCCGAGGTATTTGACTTGTAAATACAAGCCTGGTTTTGTTAATTTTCGGGGGGATCCATTGCGGCACCTTGTATCTCGCCCACTCACAGATCTCCATGAGCCTTGTTTCCATGATCGAGCTGAGGGTCGATGGACAGACACCCGTGATAATTCTGCTTATGTCATCTGCATAAGCTGCTATCTTTGGTGTTTTCCTCTCGAATCTCTTGATTAGGTCGTCTACCACCAGATTCCATAGGAGGGGCTACCAGCCCACCTTGCCGCGTGCCTCTGTGCGCTCCTCTCACCATGGAAGCGGTGCCCCAATCTGGTTGTACCCGCCGGCAACTTAGAAGATTTCTTATCCACAAGTTGATAGCGGGGGCGTGTTGGTCGCTTCTAGGCGATCCATTATTTCGTCTGTGCTAACGTTGTTGAATGTAGTGCCGTCTCCACTGATTTCCCCTTCGTGTAGGCATGCTGGTTGGTCGACAGAAGTCTCCCTACATCGTTCCTGATGTATAAGTCCAGCAACTTTTCCAGCGTTTTAAATAGAAGTGAGGTGAGGCTTATCGGTCTGTAATCCTTGGGGCTCACGTGGCTGCACTTTCCTGGTTTGGACAGGAAGACAATCCGAGAGGTCCTCCATTGGATAGGGATATAGCCCGTGCTTAAACAAGCTGTATATATTGCGTCGAACCATGGGGTGATCACTTCCTTGGTCGCCTGCAGCATGGCTGGGAATATTCCATCTAGTCCTGGTGCTTTTATCCTCGCAAAGGAGTCTATAGCCCGGTGTATTCTACTAGAGGATATTGGATCTTTTGGGAGATGCTTTTCTCCAGTTGCTAGGTCCTTGTGCTTATTCGCATCGGGTACCTCAGTGCATCCTGGGAAATGCGTATGCATTAGTGCTGTTAGGGCCTCTTCGCTGTACTCTGTATGGTTGGCTGTTTCTATAGCAGCTTCCGGAGTCTAGCCGTTTCCGGGGCAGTCTCTATATTGGAGCAGAAGTTTCTCCATGAGTTTCTCTGCGCCTTGCGTATTTCCTTCTTGTAGTCCCTTAGTAGGACTTTGTATTCTTCATTCATGATATCATCTCTCGCCTGCTTGGCGATTTTGAAGAATTCGTTGAGTTTGTTGGGTCGGAGTGAAAGGTCCTTATTCCACCAGGGTGGCCTGTTCCTCTTTCTAGTGTCCGATATAGGGCATGATGCGTGGTACGCATATATCACTTCTTTGGAGAGGGTCTCTAGGCACTTTTTTATGTCTTCCGCGGATTTTAGCAGGAATTGGTCAGAAGTAGGCGACCAGGTAGCCATTCCCGACCACCAGATAGGTTTTAGGTAGCATCATGGGACCCCAGAGCAAGCACATCGAGTCGTCCTGCAGTAAATTCAACCAATTTTACTGTCAAAGTGCCCCTACACAAATTCATGAGTTGAATTTACTGTAAGATACAGTATAACTGTTGATAATAAATATTTTCCCTAAGCAATGCATGTTCGTTCTCATAACTCATACTTGCGTTTGTGCATATATATAAGAACGCGAGTCAGTCGCAAATTAACTCTCAAGCTAAGCAGATCACGTCGTGCGTATTCTCTTCCTGTGCGGGTAACTGTTTTCCCCCTTAATAGGTTATGGGCCCAGACCCCGCCTAATATCATTGTGCGCCTTCAAGAAGTAATTGCGCGAATAAGTAAAGACTTAAATGTAGCTTGAGTGTTCGGCTCGTGTGTTTTTCTAACTCCGGAGATCTACAGCAGCTATATGAGCGGGATGTACCAAATCGAGAAGCTCGATGAAAAGAATTACGATTCGTTGTGTGTCCAAATGCGTATCGTTTTGGTACACGCATATCTGTGGAAAGTCGCATCAGGGGAGCTAAAACAAGAAGCAGTTCCACAAGGAGTAGACTGGACAGGATTAGACCAGAAAGTCTTGGCAACGATTATCCTAAGCATAAAACCCTCACAGTTGGGATATCTCAAGCACTGTGGACTCGCGTTTGAAGCGTGGGCGAAACTTAAAGAAGTTCATCAACCCAGCGGACCGGTACGCAAAGTTTCGCTTTATAAAAGATTATTGAGCCTTAGGATGGCGGACGGCTAGAGCATGACCAGTTACATAAATATGTTTGTCGAAATCTTGGATCAGCTTGCAAGTGTTGGAATCGATTTAAATAAGGAGCTAAGAGCAATCATTCTACTCTCCAGCCTTCCAAAAGATTACGAAAGCTTTGTTGTTGCTAAAGTTATGATTTTTGCAACGTAAAATGAGAAAAGGCGCTACTGTGCGTCGACAGACTGAATGTTTGACCTTATCACGCTGAAATGAGTTTAAAAAAGGACTTAAAAATAAAAGGTATAAATTTATACATAGGAAATACAAGTTTACAAGTTTAGTTTTGCGTTTTAAGCTTATTATGTCACAGATTTCGTTTTCTTTAACTCTGCCGTCTGTCTCTGCTGAATGTAACTCTCCGAGCGAATTAGCTCTGTTGATCTGCTGTTGTTCTCTGGTTGTCGCCGGTCGCTCTGCTGTTGCTCTGATACCGCTCCTTCTGCTGATCTCTGCTTTAATCCAGCTGTTTTCTCAGCTTTTCTGCTTCTGTTCTATATTTTCCCGAGGTCATCTATCCCAGATGAATCTTATTGTCCTGCACATATCGCCCCAACTTCATGTAATCACAACTGGTGGAAGTGTTAGGCCCACCTAATATGCTGCCTTCCAAAGCTCGTATCTGCTATTCTTTTTGGCACTTGAAACTTCCTACTAATCTTCCGCCAACTTCTTTTCCGCAGCAAACTATCTCCGGTTTATAGCGACTAAATCTAGAACTTTATAATAGACTTCCGGTTTTCGCCTTAGGTCAAAGATATTTTTTACTATTCCTATGCGCATTGAATACCGATCTTTGCATAATTTCTCAGTTGCTGCCTTTGCTCGTAAAAGTTTAAATACATTTCCTTTTCCAGAGGTTGTAGCATACCATCAATTGGCTTATTGTTCATCTCCAACCTAAGCATCACTGACTTAAACTACTTAGCTGGTTCATCTGCCGAAATCTTTAAAATAATCGATAAAATAGTGCGATTAACCCTTTCTAATTAACAAATTTTACAAGGAACTCCGGTTGTTGTAGACACTGGGCCTATGAGGACCCATCCGAAGACCGTTTCTAGCGCCAGGAGAGAGCCGAAAATGTTACTTTTGGAACCGCCCAGAAGCACAGATGGAAGTATGTCAGCTCCAATTAGGACGTCAATTTCAGAACTCTCGAAGAACGTTGGATCCGCTAAGGGGAGATCAGGAAGCTCCTTTAGGAAATCTCTCGGAACTGGATATGATGGAAGTTTTCCAGCGAGTTGAGGAAGAACATAAGCAGTCGTTTTTAACTGCAGCCCGGGTGTGGAGGGAGCGCGAATTGAGAAATATCAGAGCCTTGTGGCTTGAGCGGCAATTGTATCATTCAGACCGGAAACTCGGGTTTGAGCTGGTTGGAATGGAAGTTTGACGAGATTGAAAAGTCTCTCCGTAATAAAAGTTGCTTCGGAACCTGAATCGATTAGAGCTCGCGCTTGGAAGTTGCGGCCAAGATGGCAGATATCAATAATCGCCGTGCCGAGCAAGACAGTTTTGGATCCTGACGCAAAACAGACTTGCACATTTGAGTGGTCGTCGGAGGCTGCAGCACTTCTCGCAATGGGTGCGGGTCGTGGACTAGATGGAGCGGAGGGTCTTGGAACGGTAGTCGTAGGATTGTCGCGGTGCAGCAGAGTATGATGCCGGCTGTGGCACGTAAAGAAGGAATGGGCACTAGTACAGTCCCGTTGCTGGTGCCCTCGCGAAAAAAATTTAAGCAGAGTTGCCTTCTTCTGATGAAATCTGCTCGCTCATTGACCTTCATGTCCAGGAAAAGCGGACATATACGAATAGGGTGGTTTTCTCTGGAACATAAATTACACCTTCTCGGTGTTGGAGCCACCCTAGCTTCATATGAATTGAGCCTACGCACCGGTGGTTTGGCATTTGCTGTCCTTGGCGTAAAATGCCCAGAGCCGCTAGGCCTGACGTCGTTGATGGTCTCCAACGTGCGATGGCGCTCGGTCAAAAATGCGTCCAACTCATTCCAGGTTGGAATTTCGGCCTTATTGTGAATTGATTGCTCCCACAAGGAAACAGTGATGTCATTTTTTTCTTAGCAAAAAAGCTGGATTAACAAAAAAAAAAAAAAAAAAGCGGAATTCAATAAAGAAAAAACTAAAAAAAAACCTGATTTTTTAAAAACCACTTTTTGTTTGTTTAGGCCTAATCTGACGACGAAAATCCGCTGTAACAATTGTGATAGCGGCCAAACTCCATATAAAAAAACTCTGTGAAAAAAGGAAGAAGAAGAACTTTTTGCCTCGTCGATTTTGCCGGTACTCTGATGACGAAAATGATACCAGCGAAAATTGAATGGCGTTGCTAGATCAAGAGAGTAAACAGCTGATATGGTGCTATTGCAATAATTAATTTTATTTATTTTTACACTCCTAATGGAGGGAAAGTTCAAGGAAAAAAGTGGCATTGATAAGGGCTGTCAAGGCGAAGACCATTATATGGGATTTAACCCACAAAGGGCATTTTAATGCCATATTAATTAACAAATTCGTTTACATACAGCTGTAAAGTGTAAGTACGTTTGTTGCTGGACAAATTAAATACACAATATATAAGTGAATATTTTTTTTTTTACTTTTGGGTACTTATATTTCACCAACGTTCTCATTAAGAGATCAAAAATTAAAAAAATAAAGTTAGGTCTTGGAAAAAAAATTATTTAATAAAAATTTTGTATGGGAGCTATAAGATATAGAGATCTGATTTTAACCAAAGTTGGTAGGAATATATAAACCTGTACCAAACATATAATCTGTAAAATTGGTTAAGATATTTTGAAAAACAAAAAAGTTTTTCATACTAAATGTTGATTTTTAACAGATTGTTCCTATGGCAGCTATATGATATAGATGAACAATATGGCCAATTTTTTGTGGATATACTTAAACCATTTTTTTAGATTTTTGTGAAAGTTTCATAGTGATAGCACATCTAGAAGTAATTATGGCCGCAGCTCCATACAAGCCGAACCACTGTGCACTGGTTACAGAGCAAAATATTCAGCGATTCTGCTATAACACATGTTACAGCGGATTTTCGTCGTCAGAGTACTAGCCTAGTACTACTAGACTTTAATTTTGCTGAACACCCGAAAAACCTCGGCATTTGACCAGGGCACATTGGGCCAGCGAACCGATATATCGACGAAAATTCAAATTTTTCATAGAAAGTAAACCTATTTTAATAATAAAATTTGAAAAGTATATACTTTGACTAAATTGAATCAAAAGATTTTAATTGTTTTGATGCATCCCGGAAATTTTGGCGTCCCTTCAAAGTCAACTCTTTGATTGCGTGCGTACGAAACTCAAAAACGCGAGAAAGATTTTGTTTACTTGCGAGCGCGACAAAATTGTTGTGCTTTAAGCAATTTTCACTAAAATTATGGAAAAGAAAGGGAAAGGTATGTAGAATATTTGTATTAAAAAAGATTTTGTTCATGTTTGTTAATGTGTTCTTTGTGTGCGTTTATTTGTGTTGTCCAAAAGTATTAAAAAGCTAACCTGGTAACCCATCTGCTGTAGACTATAACAAATTTTGTGCCAACTTGTGCCAAAAAGTAAATATGTGTCATTAAAGTGCAAAGCGTATATAAACTAATTTTATTAAGCTTTTTTGCATCTTTTTGCACCTATATATATAAATCCGACATATTGTAGCTGTGTTTGAGATCACCTATGCGCAACTGTTTGATGTCTATATAGAAAACAATCTTAGAGCATCTGCCGTAACGAGTTGGATTTATGATGAACTGATAGAACTCGACTTAAGCACGGAGCAATAGTGATAGTGATTTAGATTCTGACTCTGAAAATCCGTTTTCAAAAGAACTTGACGTAGAAGACGACTGTTAGGAACATTTTAAAATGAAAAATACTTTTTTATATTCATTTTGAATGCATTGTCATTTTTTACTTATTAATATTAAGGTTAAGTGTTAAAAAAATTAATTTAAAACATTTGTTGAATTTAATTAATTTATTACCGTACAAATATCAATAAGAGGAAACCTATCATATATGGGCGGCTAGGGAAGGCGTGGTCTGATCGGTCTGAAACTTATATATGTTTTTATGTGAATCGACACTAATATATGTACCAAATTTGAAGAACCTAGCTTTAGAACTTTAATTTTCGTCGAACTATCGGCTCGCTGGCCCAATGTGCAGGGAAGGGTCAGCGTTTTTAACGCAACTAATGCCTGTCCCTTAAAACGTTTCCGCCACTGTCCTTGTAAGTTAGCATTTCATTTCAAAAGCTAACAGTGTCGTCGACATTTTGCATTGGGATTAGTTTTATGTCATCATAATGCCGTAACGGCATCATGGAAGACGCGCCAAATATGGGTGCGGACT